>NW_022158399.1:179-175470 GCF_006535985.1 Synchytrium microbalum | reverse complement strand
GCCACGAAGATCCGTATGGGCTTTTTATTCTTTTTATTCTACTTTTTGTACTTGCAAAACCTGTTACGTTTCAATCTTACCATCATAGATATGATCCTGTGTTCTTCTTCTTCCGGACTGTTGCTGCTGTTTGCATGCATCGTAACGTCAATCACTGACAGACAGTTAACGACGACATTTGCAACACATTTTACGTGACGTATCGCATGATTTGTTGGAATGCATCATCGACACTCCCTCTTGATAACAGTTCCCACATCCCAACAATACGAATGTTTGACTGCCGCAAAATGAGCATTCAACTTGACTACAGGATTCACTTTAGAGTTATAAGAGAGGAATCGACTATTTTTACACGCATGGATGCTGCCCATGATGTGGTCTGCAATTGACAGCATGGAATTTTCTTGACCAGAATTGAATTCGAATATACATCAAGTTAGAACCTCGTAATTATTTGAAACTTGATTCTATTGTTTACGTTATCTCGATATAAATCCCCAGCATTAAAGCCCGTCTCAGTTTATTAAGTAATCTAGGATCCAACATCTCTCCTCCAATATTTCCCTATTTCCTTATAAATTCCCTATTCTACATAAGTATACACACTACCAGCCACCACATCTAAGTCACAGTTCACTACGATATACCCCTTATACTACGGCAACAGCTGGGACAAGCCAGCCCGACTTTAACGCCTCGTTAATATTCCAAAACATCATTTCTAGACCCAAGAATAGAGGAGGCAGATACACGACCGTGGAAGTATGGTATGGAATCGGCGCAAGAGCCTTGATACAGACATATACACCAGCACAGCAAGCCACAACCACGATAAAGTTCAAAGCAGCAGTTACAATACGAATAAACCTCATCCAAGCACTAGCTTCCAACGCCGACGTCCCAGCCTCAGCATCATTCGTAGCACATGCCATCAAACACGATGCAGCACCACAACACCCCTCTTCAGCACCAATCAAGAATTCCTCGCTTTTACCACGGCATTGACAGGTCATATAAAATAATGCTAAGATAGTGTGTAGCAATATAGCGATTGCTGCTGCTAATGCAGCTAGATTTGCTGCTCCAGCTTCGGTAGATAGTGATGCAGTTGATGTCGTGAATGCTAGGTCCTCCCAGCACATTGCATTGGCGATTGGACCGGGACTCGTACAGTTTACTCCTAGTTCAAATTTAGCAAAGTAGAGATCTGTTGCGTGCTTTACGGCGGGCAGGAAGGCGGACCCGTATGTTGTGAAATATAGGAGACCGTGTTGGAAGAGTTTAAATGATACCACTAGGAGGGGAGGATGGATGTGAGATTGGATGCTTTTATTGATATGAATTGAACGTCTTCGAATGTGTTGATTGTCCATCCTCCAGTCTTTACTCGTTCAAACACTTTTCAACAAAACTCACTTTTTTTGATTGAATAGTTCCAATAGTTCTAGGCAGTTAGAGAGTAGATCTGTGGGGTTATATAAATTATATGACTATTAGTGGCAGATGCCGACGATTCGAACTCGCCTGCGTGCTATTTCTTCTACTGAATCAGTTGATACAGATGTTTTATTTGGATGAATGGACGAAAGGCAAGAGCGCGTGTCATGTGTCTTTAAAGAACATGGAAAATGCGCCTAAAATGAGCACTGGCAAGTGTTATTGCAAATAGCATTCTATTGGCGACTGATTGATCCTTTCAAACGCGTAAAACAAGTTCATACTCCTAGAAATATATATTAACTTTGCTATAAGCGTAACTCCTTTCTCAATCTATCTACAACGGCGACATTCCTTTCATGTTCTTTGATGAGGTCTTGTAGCTCGCCATCTGTGGACGACCATGGTCTGACTACACGTTTCGACGGTTTGGAGTCAGTGCCGCGTTTCGTCACTAAGGAAATAGGTGGCAATACAGTGCTCGACTGCTGAGATGGTTTTGGAACGTTCGCTGCGTACTCCTTCACCTAAAAGGACAGATTGTGAGAATACTTGCCGACCTTTGACTAAAAGTAACAACTTACCTTGAGCCTTATCTCCATCTTTCTACGAACTTGTTCAATACTTGGACCATTGACAACGACTACTGGCGCGGCTGCGGTGTTCTTCAAACTGGGTCTAGAGTCCAAACGATTGCATGATAAAGTTGACGAGTCTGGTGTTGCTCTTGATAGTGATTGTCGGGAGGAAGCATAAGTTACAGCGTTTTGCTGCCGTATATTATGAGCGTACTGCTTCAGTTCCGTTGCTTTGCGCAGCTAAGAGTTTGATAAAGTAAGTTAAGGGCTGTTCAAAACACATCTGCACCGATTGCATATTACCTTGGAAAGATGTCGTTCATTCCACCGATCAGGGCCTAATGTACCCAGCTTTTCTACTTTCTCATCTCGCATTCTTAGTGGTGGTAGTGAAGGTGGTCTACTAGGTACATCCCATCCTTGCCGTTGGCGATGTGTGGCAGAAGGAGGCGGAAGAGCTGAATTTGAATATAGCTGTTGTGACTGTCGCGGTGGAGCACTGTAAGATATTTGAGGGTATGAAATGGGAGGTATAACAGGCGGAGGAGCCATCATGGGTATTATTGGAGGTCCCATCATGTATGTTGGCAATATCATTGGTGGTGGTGGCACGTAATACTGCTGAGGTTCTGGTGATGGCAATGGCTCGAAAGATGGCAGATCGGGAGTTACTCTTGTGGTAGCAGGTACTGTATTGCTTTGATCGGATATAGAGGAGGACTGTCGTTCAATAAACTTTTCGAGGTATGTTTGTTTTCGACGCGTTTGAGGTGGTGGAGGCATCTCGACTGCTTTTGGGTATGAAGGAGCTCGTTTTGATCTGGACATTCTATTCGTCCTAGTTGGTTCTGGTGGCGGCGGTGCTAGTGATGAATTCTGTTGTTGGATTGCTGTTGAAGTTGGTGCCTGCTGCCAGTCTGGACAATCGAGAATCTTTCTCCATATCGGATTTGTGGATACAAATTCTTGGTCGTCGTCCACATTGTTTGATGGTGGATCCTCGACATCTTGCGTTTCCTCTGTCGAATGTCTTGGGGATGACGGTTGAACCTGTTGGTGAGCCGGCAAGTTCGTGAGGATACGCCTCCTTAGGTCACCAGCTTCGGCAGCAATAGCCATATGAGGTTGGGTATGCGGCAAATCGGTCTCGAATTCACAACGTGTCCTAGGCGTGAGGGCCTTAAGTGAGGACTTTTGAAAGGGGAGAGGAATCCTCGTCGTATCTGCGATCATTCGGTCATTTGTCCACTAGCGATCTCTTTCCGTGAGCTTGAGATTGTCTTCCACCAAGTTCGACCTTCCTGCTGCGATTTTTTTTAATTAAAAGTGCAGTTCGTGATCTGAGAACCTGAGAGCCATTTACGTGGATCTCAAATACCTAGATTGAAATTAATAAAATTATGTCAATAAAATCAATTCTCTGTCACGCCAACTACTACCGATGTTGTCTCTGTCATCCTGCCAAAATCCAGAAGACACAGCTTGTTTTGTTCAGTCATGTTTTGCCAGCGTAAGCCAGCCTGCAGCAATATTAAATGTATCTAAAAACTTACCTACTTTGTCCATATATTCAGTTTCTGGAGAAGTGCCAGACGACCCTGTTGTAACTAAATCTGGCCATTTGTATGAAAAGAGGCTGATTGTCAAGTATATTGCTGAGAATGGAAAGGATCCTATAACTGGTGATGCATTGAATGCCGACGATCTCATTGCTGTACAAAGTATGTCAAGACTCCAACTGTGACAATCGAAACATTTAAAAAGTTTGTTGAATGTTGGCTGAGGAAGAACGGGGCTGCATCATAGTATAAAATGATTCATTTCATACGTGATGGATCCTAGCCGCTGTCTCCTTGTCGGCTCAGACTAGTTTACTACGCAAAGAACAAAATGAACCTAACCAACACCATCCTATTCACCTCACAGCTCAAAAAGTAGTACGACCCAGACCACCAGCTGCAACATCAATACCAGCACTCCTATCCCTGCTACAAAATGAATGGGACGCAATAGTATTAGAGTCCTTCCAATTGCGAGATGCCCATCACAAAATTCGTGAAGAATTGACTACAAGTCTATACGAGAATGATGCTGCTAAACGAGTCATTGCTCGATTGCTCCGCGAACGAGATGAAGCTAGAGATTCCTTGAAGAACGTTAAAGCTCATTTTGCTAGTATGGCTGGTAGTGGTGGTGAACAGTCAGTCCCACAAAATGATATGGATGTTGATGAGCCTGCTGCTACTGAAGGATTACCTTCTGATGTTGCAGAAAAGATGGACGCCAAGCAACAAGAGTAAGTTGTTTAGATATGGAGAGTGTTAGTGCGACGGACAAAAAGCCACGTCCAGAGTTGCTTCGATGTGCAGACAGCTCGCGCCGAGCCATCGCAAATCCCACATTCTAAACACCTCCTTTTTTTGCAGGTTGTTTGCTGACAGAAAAAAGAGAAAACACCCCAACTTGGCGACACCAGAAGAACTTGCCAGTCTCGCTGTTGTCTCGCAATTCAAGGTCGGTGGTGCCATCAACGCTCTCGTCCTGGAATCAGCCAAAGACCTAGCTATAACAGGAACGGCCAATGGTCACATCATCTTAACGAATCTAGAGACTGGTAAAGCTGTCGCCACACATAAAGACAAGGCTGAGGTAAAAGCTGTCGCCTTCCATGATTCACGATCTGTTGTGTTTGCTGCCAGTGCAGATCAGACAGTCAAGGCATTTGAACTGGAAGAGAATAGAAAGTCTACCAAGTTTAAGAGCTTGTGGACTATGGATGATCATAAGGATATTGTTACTAGCTTCTCATTACACTCTACTGGAGACTATTATGTATCGGGTAGTATGGATGCATCATGGATATTTGGTGATGTAGAATCTGGCAGAGCTATTACTCAGGTCCAGATGGATGATCAATCAGGTATGTCTTCCTGAATAACTGCAGACAATTTTTCTGCTCTCTTCACACTCAAACATGCTACACACTCTCTTTCCAATGCAGGAGTTACATCAGCACAGTTCCATCCAGACGGTCTTTTGTTGGCGACAGGCTCCGAGAACGGAAGCATCAAAATCTGGGATGTAAAGTCTCGCTCAGCTGCCGCCGAGTTTGCCAGTGCAGGAAGTGTGACACAGCTCACCTTTTCTGAAAACGGCTATCATTTAGCTACCGTGAGTGCAGGAAGCACTGAATCCGTTGTGAATGTTTGGCACTTGAAAAAACTCGAAGCTGTCAAAACATTCACCTTGGAAGCTGGAGTAACCTTTGTATCATTTGATTACTCTGGAAGTTATCTGGGGGTGGCCAATGGCAGCACTGTCAAGTAAGTCTTGATTCAGTTCTTTTGAAGCTTCTCATTCTTAGTTTTCTACGATTGACTGTTTCGTTTGCGACTAGGGTATATGGTGTCAAGACGTGGAATGAAGTGGCAGAATACACTCTCGCAACATCAAAGCCTATTACATGTTTCTCATGGGGGCCCGACGCAAAGTATATTATTGCTGGTAGCTCCGACCAAAACCTGTATGCGCTCAAATCGTAAAATTGCTCTGCTGTTAAATATAAAGACAACTCCTTCACAAAACCGTTTCATAAAGTTCGGTACTGTCAAAAACGTTTGAAACTTACAGGTTGCCCAACTTGGAAATTGTCACTCAAGCGTGTGAGTAGGATGCATAATATCAAGAGAAGAGGGCAGCTACAACTCGTCAAGTCACCTAAATCTAATAGATCATCGACATCTGTTGGGAACAAATCCTCAATCAACAAGTATGTCACGCTGAGAGGTATCTCGCTGCCGAAAGCAAGTTTCCTCAGTTTAGGAATAGTGGTGATCATAATCACGCTACTTCACGTGACGAGCATATATATATTTGCATCTGGATTCCTGTTGACACGTGTGGAGCTTGATTTGCACAACAATTGCTCGACATTTGGTAGACATTTGAGAAATTTCCTGTTTTGGATTTCGAGTATTAGAACACGTATTCCGAACTTAAATCCGATATTTCATTCATTTCTAGGCTCTGAAGATGTATGCTGGACTCAACCTCGCTATAAACGAGCCGTGATTCTACTTATTGATGCTCTTCGACACGACTTTATAACCTACAACGACTCGCTACCCACCAACTCGAGCTTCTACCTAAACAAGCTCCCCACAATCCATAATGCTCTGACCACACGTCCACAACACGCTTTATCGTATAGATTCCTGGCTGATCCACCAACAACTACTCTCCAACGTCTAAAGGCAATCACAACAGGAACTCTCCCAACATTTGTCGATGCAGGATCCAATTTTGGTGGATCTGCAGTCCTAGAAGATAATATCCTCGAACAGTTTGTCAAACGGGGTATGAGGATATCGTTTGCTGGTGATGATACATGGCAAGGCCTATATTCACACCTGCTAAACATGTCGCATCCATATCCGTCATTGGATGTATGGGACTTACATACTGTAGATAATGGAGTTATAAAGCATCTGTATCCTGCCTTGCAAGGCAAGGATGTACATGAGAATTCGTCAGAGTGGGATATTTATATAGGACATTTCTTGGGTGTTGATCATGCTGGACATCGATACGGACCTAATCATGCCGCCATGTCTGAGAAACTGACGCAAATGGATGCCATGTTGTCCCATGTCATAAAGTCACTGGATGATGATACGCTGCTGATTGTCTTTGGTGATCATGGCATGGATCCTAAAGGTGATCACGGTGGTGAATCGCTAGAGGAGATATCAGCTGGTTTATTCATATACTCTCGTACAAAACCACTATTACATCAAGATGATCTGGATGATATAAAAGCATTAAACGACGCACGTCAACCAATCGAATCTCAGTTCGATCCATTATATACCTCCGAATCATATAGAACAGTATCTCAAATCGACTTGGTCCCTACGCTATCACTGCTATTCGGATCTCCCATTCCATTTGGTAATCTAGGTAGTGTTATACCCGAACTGTTTGGAATTGAAGATGGGCTTGAGGCTTTGAGAATGAATGCATGGCAGATACATCAGTATCTACATGCTTATAGTCAGACGAGAGCTGGTGTGAGATTGGATGTGCCTGCTTTGGATGTCTTGTTTCAGGACGCTGAGAGACAATATCAGGAGTTGTTTGGAGAGGTATCGAATAATAGTCCAAGTAGCAGGGTTGCTAATGATAATGCTAGTAGTAAAAGTAATAGTAAAGAAGCAAAACCATCTAGTGGAGGAATCATGGGATGGTTTCAAAAAGCAACAGCATCAAGTACCGATAATAGTAATAGTGGTAAAGCTGCTGCAAATGGTAAAATTGCCATCAAAAAACCATCAATACCAACCACTAGTGTAGTGCTGATCTATGAGAAGTATCTCAAATTTACACGGTCGTCGTTATTCTCTGCTAAGAAAATATGGGCGAGGTTTGATTTGCCCTTGATTGTAATGGGTCTCGTTATATTTGGACTCACCGTACTAGCATCTGCCTTGTTTGCCATTTTTGGTTCAGGTTATGAATCCGAAGTACCGTATATATCAATTGGTGTTGGTAGTCTAGTTGGATGTGGATTAGGTGCATCTAGAATAATTCACTATGTCGTGTCATCAATCAACACGGGTGACTCAGCAATGACAATAATCCATGAAATCGCCTTTTCATCAGCCATGGGAGCTCTGCTGCCACTACTTGTATGGCTATCATTTAAAATAACTCGAATCAATATGCAATGGCCGGCACGAGTCGGTGTATTACTGACTGCCTTATACGTGCTATCAGTTGGATCAGACTCATTCACAGTATGGGAAGACACTGTAACATTATATCTATTACAAACGGTATGGGTGATTGCTCTAGTCTCTGCCTTGGGAGTATCCAAGCCACTGGTACAAACTCGACTAGTATTTATCGCGATAGGATGTATAGTGTTGACTAGGATTTCAGCGACATCAGTCATGTGTCGTGAAGAGCAAGTGCCTAAATGCACCACGACGTTTTATGCCAGTGCCGGATCATCTGTATCACCCTTATCAAGTACTCTAGCACTATTTGCTACTGCGGTCGGTATTCCATTCCTTATAAAACGAGTCACGGATGATACCGATTCGACATGGGCAACTGTGGGGTTGATTGTATTTTATTTCTTGCCGTCGGCCATGCTCGTATCAGCTATATATTGGTTTTTAGATTATCTAGATCAATCAGGACTCTTTGTAGATACCTTGAAGGCCGGCTCTGTGCTGAAGGTGTGGTGGGCGAGGCTATGTTTCCCTGCTCTAACAGTAGCGCTAACATATGTGTGGTTTTCGGATCCAACGTCCGTTGAGATTGATATAATGGATGCACCTGCCGATGTTGGACAACCTGGAGCTAGAATGCTGCGGGTGCGAGGGATGAATAATGCTGTGGGTGCCTCTATGGTTGCGCTGTTGGGTATTTGGAGTATTATAGTGTCGTTTGTGGTCAAACCCACTGGGGCTGTTATGATGTCTGTGATGACTGCTCAGGTCATTGGGTTGGCTGAGACTGTTGCGTTGTGGAGAGATTATGTGTTTGATGTATCTGATTCCGATGAAGGTATTCATAGTATGAGTGCCATTTTTTTTTTTTTTTTTTGGTCGTGTGGCCTCAAACCTCAAAAACTATTTCAGCCCAAAACCTAGATCACGCAAATTCAACCACAGCGCCGCACAAAACCAAAGTAGACTATACATTCTACTTCCAAGTAGTCCTCTTCCTCATATCTCATCGCCACTACTTTGCATCCGGCCACCAAAACACATTTGCATCCATCGACTGGACGGCCGCCTTCATTGGAATAGAATCTGCTCACCCAGCTTCCGCTGTAGTACTCGTAACAGTCAACACATTCGGAACCGCCATAATAGGAGCTCTAGGATCTGGCCTTATCGCATCATGGCGTAAAACACTACTACTAGATTCAGAAGCAGATTATGTAAGCTCTGTTACGACCAGTGTTATAGGATGGATGACGCTTGAATCATTGCTGGCATTTAGTGCTAGTTTCTTTGCCGGATGGCATCGTAGACATTTGATGGTTTGGAGGGTATGGGCACCACGATTTGTGTTTGGATCGTGTTGGTTGATTGTTAGTGATGTTGCTGTATTGGTGTTTGGGGTTTTGGCTACGTATACCGCGGGCAATGCCTGGCAATTATTTTTGAAGAGGCTCAAGGAGGCTGGAGTTTTGAAAGATTGAGGAAACATATTAGTATGATTTATTATCATAATTTGTAAAGAATGAAAACAACCGTAGACCTGTAGAATATATAGAATACCAACAGAATCAAATTTCAAATTATAGTGACTTGTTTTACAATGATGCGAGATACATTTCTGTTTGCGAATTTTTACACATCCGCTTTGTTAGCGTCGTCTTCGTTGTCATCACCTGCTGCTGAGTTCGAATCTACAGTATCACTAGCCACCAGACTAGACGCTCTAGCAGCAGACTTGCGCCCACGGCCTGACCTTCTAGTAGTAGTATTGGGAGGAGCTGGAGCTTCGTCGCCTGTAGCAGGTGAATCCTCACGTTCCGTAGTTCTTGCATTACGTGTTGATCTACGAGATGGAGCTGAGGCAGCTACTGGTGGTGATGATTTCGATGCTGTCGTCTGATCTTTGGGTTTACGACCAGGGCGACCCCTCTTTTTCGGTTGTTCTGCTACTTCCGATGCTGTAATTGGTGGTGTTTGTGCACTAGTAGCAGGTACTGGGGTGTCTATCTTGATTTCTGATGACTCAGTGGCTGTAGATGTTGTGTTGATATTATTATTATTGCTAGTGGCGGTTTCTTCGGTCTGTGATTGGTCTGCTTGTGGACTACTACCATCAGCTGATGTTGGTTCAACTCCAGACTCTTCAGCGTCCGGTTTTGCATCTAGAGTCGTTGGTTTACCCTCATCTACTTCCGTAGTTGATGCAGCATCATTTAATTTATCGGTTTCTATAGATGATTCACTGCCTGGTTGTTCACTTTCATCCACTGCAATACCTTCTGGTTTGGTATCGGATGGTGCAGCAATTGCTTCATCCTCAGCCATAGTCGTATTTTCAACAGTAGATGCTGGAGCCACTGCGTCCCGCTCAGCAGCCAATTCACTCTCAGCCATAGTGGTATCCTCAGCAACCTTTGATGGAGCAACTACTTCACTCTCCGCCATTCCCGTGTCTTCAACAACCGTTGACAGAGCGCCTACTTCTTGATGATCTATAGTAGTATCTTCAGCTGCAGTTGATGGAGCAACTACTTCACTCTCAGCCATAGTCGTGTCTTCAACAGCTATTGACGGAGTGACTACTTCTTGATGATCTATAGTAGTAACTTCAGTAGCAGGTGGTGGAGCGGAGACGTCATTAGTGATTGTAGAGGGAAGGACTAATTCAGTACTATTATCCATAGAGGTGACTTCAATCTTCTCGTCAATGGTCGTTGGAGTGACGACTTCATTGGGAGTCGTATCTTCAATCTGCTCATCAGCGACTGTTGGCAGAGTAACCTCTTCACTTTGATTTATACTCGAATCTTCAGCAGCAGTCTCAATATGAGCAGTATCTTCAATCTTCTCATCAGCAGTTGCTGATGGAGCGGCGACTTCATTACCCGTCGTATCTTCAATGTTCTCATAGGTGGCCGTCGAAGAAGCAACTACTTCCATACTTGTATCTACAATCTGCTCCCCACCATCATCAACAGGCACTTCTACATGACTCGTCTGGCTTACATCCATCTCAGCAGTTATGAGTCCCTCACCACCATCTTGCAGCTGCAAACTATCGGATTCAGGCACTTCATCATCAACACCAGATACAGACTCAAAACCACCATCAGCAGGTTTACTACTACTGCTACCACCTTCCAAATCACCACCAGTCGATTGCTCTGCAATATCAGTACTCGCAAAAGCTTCTTCGTCTGATGCTTCTGGTGGAAGATCTACATCCATTTCCATAGCACTGCTGCCTGCAGGCTCTTCGTCATCAGGAGACCTCGCCGATAATGGTGAATCCGTTGGAGCACGGTCAGAAATCGGTGAAAACATGGGTGGTGCATCGTTCGAAATGCTATCACGACGTTCATCATTATTAATATTCTGTGACTCCTGTTGTTGCATTTCATAGTCCATGGCTGTTGATAACCCTCCAGCTTGCTGTGCATATGCAGACAAGACGGTCTGAATTTCTTCATTACTCATATGTGGATTTTGCTGTTGAAGGGCCATGAGGAAGTCGGCGAGTTGATCATTGTCGTTTGGCATTATCGGTGGTGCCTGCTGTTCGGATGGAGGAATTACGGATTCGTCTACTGTTTCCTTGGTCTCTTCAGTAGAGTCATTCTCCTCTGCCTGCTCTTGTGGTATACTTTCTGGTGCTGCTGCTGAAGCTGCATTTGCAGCACGTACCTTTTTACGTGGTGGAGACTCAACTTCCTCTGTAACATCATTATTAATTGTTGCATTGGTACTATCATCTCGTTCACGTGGAGTGAGAGGAGACTCTTCTTGTTGTGGCTGCTGTTGACGATGTCCTCCTCGTTTTGCTGGTTTCGGAGTAACAACGTCATAGTCATCGTCAGCAGAATCCCGAGCACTTCCTCGCTTACGTTTCTGTAATTCCTTCTTTTCGTTAATTTTGACCAGCTTTATCATTTCTCTAGCAACATCAGGCTTGACTCTTATAGCTCGACCCGATCGTGTAGTCGCTACCGGCTTCTCAGTTTCTGGGAAGAGAGCAGCGTTATCGGATGGTTGTGGGGGTGCTGGTGCTCGAAGATTAATGGTGAGCTTAGGTTTGACTGGCGATCTTGGATATAGTACACCGGGCGGAGCAGCATCCTCCCATTCAGATTGCATATCGTCATCATCATCTGCTGCATCTTCGGCAATCATAGCCGATAGAAGTGCACCATCACCTGCATCTTCATTGACTACTTCATCACTACGTATGTCATTACTATTATCACCTTCATCGTCATCAACATTGGCAGCAGCGACACCACCCTTTTTACCAGGACCTCGCTTAGATACAGATCCTGTTGCAGGGCCGTCAAGATTGTCTGCCAACAGCCGACGCCAATTTTCAGGAGCTTGCATGGCGAAACGGGCTTCGATGGTTTCAAGATAGGAGGCTATAAGTTCACGAGAGAAGATATATGATGCACGACCAGAGCCAGCTTTACCGCGTATTCTCGTTGGTCCGTGCATGCGGGGTTCGATTTTTTGATCTCTACAAAAGTTGCTATTCGTATCACGCCAGGCTTTTGAAGTGGTTGTGTTTGGCCACAAAGTATGGACGACATCCCAGCACATGATGGCTTCGGGTAATATATCGTCAGAATCATCTGTTTGGTGAATAGAGCAATGTAGAATTAGCAAGCAGACAATGTGCAAACAAAGCGACATAGGCCGAATGAAGTACGAGGGACACCTTCTTCTGCTTCGGCTGGCTCTCCCAACATGGTGACTACTGCCCGTCCAATGCTGTGGAGCGGGGTTTCTCGTTCCCATATCAAACTTTCACCAGCAATATTTACAGCCGTCACCCATACTTCATACGCAATACCCGGATTCAAAAACAATGACTCTGTATCATCTCCTTTATCACCAGCATCATTATTTTCATCTGTATCGTCATCATTCAAATTGACTTGATACGAGTCTAATTCACACCGTGTAGTTTCGTGAATTTCAACAGCTAGATGAGCAATCTCGGGACTATTGAGTGGTCGTATGTATATCCGGTAGTGATTACTATGATAAGGATCTTGCCATGTAAGCTTCAATTTGTTGTCAGGAGTAGGTGTGGCAACGACTGAAGTGCACGGTTTTGGTGGACCGACATCCAACATGTCTAGTGTGTTTACGGCAGTTTTGGATGAGCTTCCTCCGAATAGGAATAATCGGTTTCCAACCTGTTGACAAGACAGCGTTAGCCTCTGAATGGATGGGTGAAGAAAAGCCTTAAACCAGTGGAAATAATGTCAGTTTGACTTACAGCCACAGAGGCATGCTGTGATCGTCCTTCTATCGTGCCATCATCTTGACTCTGTTGAGCTCGTGTGTAAGACCATTCTGAACTGCCTGCGAGGACAGTGACGTTTATTGCGTCAGTTCACGAGTTGTTTGATATCGAGTTTAAAAAATGCTATTACCAATAGAATATATCCACACTTCAGACAAATTCTCATAAGCACCATCATCCGCATCCCCACGTCCACCAACTGAAACCATTCTTCTACTAATCCCATCCAATTCCTGTATCAAATGTGCAGTATGGAATGATCTGGCATTAGGTCGACACGTTTCTACTTTTGGTAGCAATTGTTCCCATTCCCAAGTCTCCAAATCAAGTTTATACATGTCTGCTAATCGTCGTCTCTTGTATTTCACATCTCCTGTATTGCCTCCATGTATAATCATATAGCTGTGTTGATTTTGTTGTGCTGGGACATAGACAGCAGCATGTGATTCTCGTGGTGTTGGGATGGTAGAGCCAGTAATGGTTATATGCGACCATGTGGATGTAATCAAGTCGAAAGACCATACATCGTTGCTTACTTTTAGCTTGTCGACGAGTCCACCAAATAAAAGCAGTCGAGGTGCTGTTTCATCGTTTCCAGGATAGTGGATTAGGGAGGCTCCGACACGTGGAGATGGTGTATCGGGAGTATCGATTGGCGGGGATAGGAACGTCATTGTGTTTGTTTGTGGGCAGTATTTCACGAGCTAAAAAAACGACATCATGGTTGACCTCTATACAATCATAAATTCATGTCTTAAACATCTAATTACCTGATTTGTAGTAATGACAGTCTCGTCCTTCGTTACAAATCCTCCAAAAGAATATAAAAAGGTGCCATCAGAGACAAAAGCACTAGCAGCAGAGTAACGAGGTTCTGCATGTAGCAATTCTTTTGTAGCGTCATCCCATGGCGTAACTACAGGCTGTAAGCTAGACCATTCACTCGTTTCTGCAACAAAATAGACAATAAAGTCGGTTAGCTCACATACATTTGTACCAAAAGATGTCTAACTCGATCGTCCATACCAAATGAATAGACAGCGGCAGATTCTTGTATACCACCATTCCCACCACCACCAAATACAGTAAATTTCGGCTCAGTGCCTAGTGGCAAGAGTAGCGATTGATGTGTTGAATCGGGCAATAGAGTGGTTGTTGATGATATGGATTCAACTTGCAGTTTCTGTTTGTGTTTGCGAGGAAAGCCTAGTATGGCAGCTTGACATGATTGTCGAGCTATTACTTGATCGGCTCCACCAGCGAGTCGAGTCCAGCATACAGTATTCATTGTTTGAATGTTGAGAAATTTGCAAGCTTTGGATAGAAGATAAGATACAGTTCGTGTAGCTCTTCTAGCAGTCCTCCTATATTACACGTCAGCGCGTCGGGAACTTGATATAATTACAATAGATTTGGGTGTCGATGATGTTGTCACCATTGAAATTCCGGGATTTTTTGTTGCAACAAATTATTGCTAGTCTAACGCTAAAACACAAGATAGAGGCCAAAACCGCTACGGTCACATTGATCATCTCATCTCAATCCCGTTACTCTATAACGTTAGATACAACTGAAACCGCCGAGAGTCAACAAAACACCTCCTTAAAACACTCAAATCAAAACAATGGGTCAACCTGAAGTTACAGACAGCCCATCTAGGACTGATAGCACTACTGACTCAACGGCCGGACCATCTACTCCCCGCTCTGGAGCTGGGCTTGTGCACCAAACATTGACATCAAATGTGAGATTTCATTGCCTTCAACAATTCAGATTTAGAGCCTGTGATGTTGTTACTAACCACTAGCCCACATTCATTAGGTACACTTCACAACGGATGAAGACATGCATGACAGGAGTAAAGTCTGTAAATGCAAGAGTCACAAGTGGCACCAAGGGACATTTGTCTTGTCCTGCGAGGATTTCGTCGAGACTGAGAGCATTACTGCCGTAACAAAGTCTCAGATCTTGAAGAATCGAAGGATGTCACACTCGGCCCATGACTTTGTTGAAGTCGGGGCTGCTCTGAAGGCCTAGTATTGACAGTTAGAACGTCCATTCCATGGACATATGCATGCATGACTCTTAATATAATTATTTTCATTCTCAAAACTATGGAAATCAACAAGTCTATACAAAAGGAATGTCGAACTCAGCAAAGGAAACTATACAAGAAGGTGTAGGAAGGCACCGTGTTCAATTTGCACGCATTTCTTTATCAATCTCCACATAATCGACATTGGGATCGTTCTCAACGGCACTAACTGAGGTGGTCGGCATCTCTAAAAGAGTATGTACTTGGTAAGTAATGTAACATTTATGAAACAGACTTGTTGTTCCTACCAATAGCAACAGCCGACAAGATCGAGAACCGGTAAGTTATCTTGCCACCAGACTTTTGAATACGATCAATAGTGGCGTCCATAGCGTTCGAGGCGATATCTGACTTGAACACTACGATGTATTTCCCAACCTCTTGATAAAAGCATAAGATGTTAGTGGTGGCAAAGTGAAGCTAACCATCAAGCAATTAGCAAGAAACGATGAGAGCTTGTGCCCACACGTTCGCGCCCTGCTTTCTTAAGTTCACAACTCGGATCTCTTAAAACTCACCAGTGTTGACCTGTTGTTGCTGAAGTCCATTTACAGCGACCAAGAGAGCAAACAGTACGGTAAGCAGCCATAGATATACGTTTTTTGTGACTCTCATTGCTTCAAATAATCTCATTGACTTGTCTTATCTGTTTGTTTGATGTAGATAGCAACTTGCAAGTTTTTGCACGTTTTCAACCATGGCCTCTAGAAAAAGATCTACCAGAAAAACGAAACAATCTACGTCGAATGATGGTACTGATGAGGCTGGATCTACTGTTACAACCGACGAGTCGCCAAATCTTGCACAATCGCAACCGGACGCAGCTGCATCAGCAAACGCTTCCAACGAGGACGGATACGCCTTGGCTAGATCCATAACGAAAGATTTTAGACGGCCAATAGGAGAAGTACCAACGTCACGGTGTAAGTGCTTGGGTTTGACCGAAATATCGAAGCCTGGGAGCTCCAACGGGTTTTTGCAATTGTAGGGCACCCAAGTAATTGGGACTTGTTTGACTGGACCATATATACGCTATCAATCACCGCCATCATCTTAATATGGTACATTTGCGATGTGAAGTCAACAAACCCATGCTACGACAAACCTCACACGCAACTTGCACTGTAGGGTCTTTTACGACGATCCCAGACTCGCATGGATATACGAAATATTCGGCGCTGGAGGCCTCATCGTGTAAATCTGACACTGTGCTGCTGTTAACATGTTCCTGTACATTTGATAATATTATATGAAACATGGGAATTCATTTACAAGACAGGTAGAAAAAAAGTTGTATGTTTGTTGCATGTGTGTCAGGATTTGAAGGTTTCAGATGCTTCTTTCTATATAAGTTATCTCCCATTCCGTTCTAGTTTCTCGGCCACCACCATTCGGATGACAATTCCAGCACATCTTGTGGGCCCAATGTGGAGGCACGACTGGACCCTGATCCTGAGCCAGGCGAGTCTAGTATCAGCACATGTATTTCCTAGTAGTTTGGTGAGTTACAGTGTGATATATATCAAATGTTGATTTCAAGACGCTTACTGGTTCCTGTTTGGATCCAACATGAGGCTGTCCAGGCATTGGTGGTGGTCCTTCAGGTACATAGACATCAAACTTCAAATGTGATGGGGCCCTTGCATTCCATTCCATAACTGTTCTAGATGCTTGTTCCTGTTCCAAAATAATGTGTCACGTCAACATACTCATAAAGAACAAATGCAATAACTAAAATGACCTCACCTGTATACTATCACTACTCTTATGAAAAAACATCTTTGCAGCCCATGGCTGAACACTCGCCGTCAACACCAACGCACATCCAACCAACATTGCTGGCCTAGTAAACCCTTCTAATGCCAACGCAACTGTAGCAGCAGCAAAAGACACCAAAACTAAGGCAGCTAGTATGCCTGCGATGATCCTATACGTCTTTTGTCGAATGCCGTGAGCTGCTCGTAACATGGAATTTAGTTCTGCTGCGTGAGATCTCCATAGTATGGCAGGTACTGATCCGTCTAGTGGTACTGGCACGTCAAGGGAGAATTGGGCTGGTCGAGATGCTGTTGTTGGTGTTTCAGGGTGCACTATGACTTCGGTTCCTTCGGGTGTGATTCGGCGATGTGTTTGGCGTTTTGTTGTTGAGGGTGGTGATATCTATGTGATGTTCACAGTTAGAGATTGAGGTTGTACGTCTCGACGGTGTATATAATTAGACATTGAGGTTGTGCGTGTTACCAGTAGAAGTAAAACTCAATCGTAATAACATATGCTTTTGTTCGGGCAGATGTTGATGCTTTTCGGTGCTTACCCTGTCAGATCCCAACAATGGAGTCAACTCATTTCTCCATAATCCTAGATATCTTGACAACGACGTCCATCTTGACCCCCACCTCCTCTTGTTTGGCAAGTCGTCAGAAGAGTCCATCTTTTGCAATAGGTAACAGAGATTTTCAAACGCGAATACAGTATACAACAGGCCTTGATTTCACGATATCTTGTCTTTTCTACGTGTAAATTATCGGTCTCTGTATCAGAACGATGAGGATCTATCGAGATGTACCTTCAAACCAGCTTTTTCTAATTGGTCCAAGTTTTTTTCAAAGGTTCCGTACTTTGCCCGGCAAAGCGTGACTTATAAATCAAGGAGGTGACGAAGAACGAGCAGGAGAACGTCTAGCATTAAATATTTAAGTGTAGAGTTTTGGCTGACATCAGGTATGGCATAACGTGCACTCCTTTATGTTGCTGGTTTTTTGCGGCAGTTGTTCACTTAGTTCCATTAAAACACCATTAAATTCCCCCCATTACTAGTACGGATGGCACCTCCAAAATATCCACCATCACCTATAACGCACGATCTCGACGAACTCATCAAACTCGTTCGCTCAGATCCAACTTTGACCAAACTGCATTCATCGGATCTAACAGACTGGAACATCTACAAGTTTTATAAAGGACACCACCGCAATGTTCAGGCCGCGTACCACGCTGTAGAGCAGCATTTGATATGGAGGTTGAAGTTTGGGTACAACCAGTTGGTCAAGAACTCTGCCGAGTTTGCTGATGAGCAGAGAGTTGGGAAATTGTACTTCTTTGGACGGGCCAGGTACTCTTGAAAGCCGTATTTCACACCTTTGATAGCGCTCTCATATGGTTTTACACGTTAGGGACGGAACGCCGGTTATGTATTGGCGAGTGTCGAGGCATACCGCAGATCCATCAGGGCAGGAACGGACTCTGCGTTTCGTCATATGGACTGTTGCGAGAGCAGTTGAGGACGGGTGGGCCATCGAATTGCTTTTGGTGTTATCTTTTCCATCTAACATGTACTCGTATGCCAAAGCACTGTGACGGATCAGTTAACCTTGATCGTTGACCGTATTGGGTCAGAGACCAACACGAATGTGGACGGCATACCATTCTTGACGAAAGCTGCTAATTTGCTGAGGGCTCATATGCCAGACATACTACGACGACTCATTATATTCCCTGCCGACTGGTTTTCCCAGGTGAAAAAAAAGCTGTCATCAATGTCACTATGACCATTCTCTAACCAAATTTCACCTTCTTATAGATGGTATGGAAGATAAGCCAACCAGCACTCTCCGAAACAGCCAAAAAGAAAGTGCTGATATACAGCGAATCCCAAATAATGTCTGAACTCCCTCGCATTATATCCTCAGACAACCTCCCAAGACGATACGGTGGTAATGCAATAGATCCAACCGATTTCCCACCAGCACTACCTCAGAAACGTAACGTCCGCTTCTTTGAATCTGTTGAACAGACAGCTTCAACCACTATACTGCCAACGTTAACGAAAATGACGGAATCAATCAGCACGACGAGCATCACGTATAGAAAGAGTGTTGATCAGGTTAGACCCTCAGTAGTGAGAAGGTCGCCTGAAAGATCAGATGTCCTGTCACCTAAAAGATTGAGTAGTGGGGCTGCAGCTGCCAGAGTCCTCTTCTTGAAACCATGGCGACGTACACGAGTGATAAGTGCATAAAGCCACCGTTATAGTATGAAACTAGTTTGAGCTGATACCAGCTATAGTCTTAAAGCAATAGTGATAAAAATATGTAATCTTCTGTAAACACTTGTTTGAAAATATCTACAATAGTCGTGATATGGCTTTTTCCTGATAGTAATAAACAGTCGTCTAATGTTCAGGAGTCCTGGAATCGGATTGAAGGCGTGGTATGTGAGGATCCCCAAACTATTGTGCGAAACCAGAATATTAGGGATCATGATATCTTATCACACCTGTAAGAAACAGCGAAAAAAGCAGGATGGCGATCAGATTTGTACACACCTATAGCATCAAACAACTCCACAACCCCCTGATGTCCCGCAGATTCAGCAAACATCCTGGCCGTCCCTCCAAGTTCCGTCTTTGCGTTCGGATCCTGATGACAATTCTCCAACAGATACCGACACAATCCAACATGTCCATTCAGAGCAGCCATCATCAAATTCGTCTTTGTATGCCGTTTATCAGGCTTATTTACAAGTCTCGCACCAGCGTCAACAAGCACCTTGGCAGATTCGACATGGCCCGACGTGATGCAGATCCGATCTAGAGCTGTCATGTTTGCTTGGTCTTCTATATTGACGGATACACCGGCTGCTAGTAGGGCACGTAGGATTTGCATTCCGGAATTCGAGGCGACCATGTTTTCGCAGCATATCATTAGAGGTGTTGTGCCCGCAGAATCGATCTTGTCGACCGAGGCGTCGTGTTTAAGAAGAACTTGGACGGCTGCCAAGTTTCCAGAGGAGCAGGCGAATGCTAGTGGTGTTTTTCCGGAGGGTGTTTTTGCTGATATGTCTGCACCGTGTTCGATTAGTATGGATACGAGTTCGTGGCCGCCTTGATGACATGCGACCTATACAAAATGAGGTGGATTTTTTAGCGCTGGCATTGTAAGGTCAAGATCTTGATGCTGAAACAATTACTACATTACAAACGTACCATGAGCTGCGTCCGTCCATATTTGTCTCTAGTTTCGAGACTCAGTTCTTTACCATACGTATCCAACAATTTCGTTGTGGCGAGCACATCACCGTCTGTTACTGCCCTCGTTAGCTGAGTAGATGCCCGGTGTAGATCAGACTCGTCTAGAACAATTAGATTCAAATCAATAAACCGATTTAAACTCCAGGCGAAACAAAGCAACCAATGCTTTGGGTGTATACCTGGAGTTGAAAACTGCACTTCCGTGGTCGTATGATCCCCACCATCCCATTCGCAAATCAATCTCAATACATACTTTTCATTCGGAAACAGATTCTCAGCAATACACGAACATTCAGGTCCCTTGTAATGCGTGGTGATTTCTGCGACTGGGATTGACATTAGTCGTGTGGTCAATGTGAATGTGACGGATGTCTTTCTGGGCAGAGGTGGATCAAAGGACCACGATACGGTAGCACTTCGAGTCGTTATGTGGTCGAAATGGATTTGAGGTTCTGCTCCACTTTTTATTGAAGATGCTGCCATGGTTTTGTTTTGCAAAAATTCACGATTTTGTCCAGATCTAGTACAGAAGGATGGTTAATAAAGTTGCGATCAGTTATTTTGAATGGCATGTAATAAGTAGTGCTATTTACTTGAGGCTCTTGTTGCTCAGAACTATCAGTATCCGGGCTGTTAGCACTTTCCGTATGCCAAAAGTCAGGCTGACACTGACGACAACATTTCATGGATCACGGGTATGTACACCGCCAAAAAGCATAGCAATTCGCACTTTGCATTTTTAACCATTTAGCCTCATAATTCATGAGTTGACAGATGACGCGACTTATATTCAGACACAGGGGCACCTGACGATTTTTGGTAAATGTTTTCATCCGAGTCAGTGTCATTATTCGACCATCGTCCATTACAGGCGATTGGATGTCTTTTCGGTGATATAAAACCCATATTAATGACAGACTAGGCCAGCTATTCCACTTTACAAGTATGTTTAAAGCCCAGAACCGAGCGCATCGCTACCCCCAACACACACGGACGGCCGTGACGGTTCCAATCTACTCTCGTTGCTGAGTCCGAACAGTCTCAAGAATTTTTTGTACAGTGGCTTGTTGGTATAGAGCATCAACAACCCTATTTGGTGCTTTCGCGTTAGATCTTCTGCTGCTAAGGCAACATTTCAAACCATACCATTGACAGTAAGATGTGTGGATGCAACCAATATGGCGAAAAATTCATATTCTGGAATCATTGGAACTCCCGAAATAATATCGTGCATAATTACAATCATGTATGGATTCCTAAACAAAACCACTGTATGTTAATCCCTGTAAAAATATCACGACAACACATATCAGAAATGCAAGGTATGGAAATCGCTCCAGACCAGGCCACACACAACACTTACCAACAAATGAAGAGGGCGGCGGTAATCATTATGAATTTCTTGAAGATAATGATTTCGTGAGACGGCCAGAAAGGCACTGATGAACGATGATTTTCAGTATCCTTTGAAGCCTTGCGAGCGGGATTGATTGTATCTGCTGCCTTGATTCCCAATGCTGACATTGTCGATGACAATGCCCAGACAGCTCGCAAAACTGCGAGATTGAAAGTGATTAAGAGATTCTAGATTGGAAATTATGAGAGTTGAAGCTTGTAAGTATTCAGTTTGTAGTTTAGACCTGGACGAAAAAAAGTTGGTCGAAGACACGACAAGAGATGTTTTAACGTACCATTGCAGCGAAAGCCATGAAGAATATAGCCAAGCCTACTGCCAATGTCGGAGGGTATCTTGAAGCGCATTGAAAGCCACAGTATGTGTTCGCGGCTCTTAATTCCAATGTCTCCAAGGCTCCAACGTAGACTGCCATGCCAAACGTAAAGACAGCAACCAAGTAAAAGAGTCCAATCATCCCATAAATGGCAGTATCAGGGAGCTGTCGACCTTTGACGATTGCATAGTATCGGTCGATTGCAAGTGCCATGATACAGTATAAACCAATTGACATTCCCTGCATTTCAATAACATTCTGAAAAATACAGTCACCAAATCCCGGGTAGTGGCCTATATAAATTCCACGAAAAGATACGATGGTTTGACCTATTCCTAGTGTTGCATCAGCAAATGCGATGCAGGCAGGAATTTTCCATGACGTTTTATAAGAATCTTGTCTGTGACGATGATGAAGAATATTGCTACTTGAAGTAGTCCTCCGACACAACAGATAAGGCCATTTAGTGTGACTGTCGTGTATTGGAAGGCGCCGTAAGGTTCCAGTGTCGTTTCTTGGAAGGATGCCATTCTGCTGCGTTCAATAATTTACAAATTGTTTGAGAGCCGTTAATAGGTATAATCATCAAAGTTCTGAAGGTTTCAAATCTTAGGAATTGGCATGGCCCACTGAATCCATCCGGTTAGAATCGCAGGGAGCAATTGGCGTTGATGATCAACCCTCCTTGGATCAGATTGGCAAAAAGCGCTTTGATGTAATCTGTCCTACCCAACGTTCTAGTAGCTTGGTTTGGTTCATTTTGAACGGTTTTGGCCTTGAGTTCACTTGTTGCATCATCGTGTCAGCTGAGTCTTTAACAGACCAACAGTATAGCATTCCTTTTCATTGGTCCATTTAGTGCTAAGCTCCTTGGCCAATTGTTCTGTTCCTGATGTCGATTGTTCTGTCTGTGGTCTTGTATATCTGAATTATATCTTCCTAACGCTAAAGACACGACTGATTTCTGTTAACCACTTTTGGGACTTTTACGCTGCAAAAAACGCGTCGGCATGGGCATTCTAATCTAATACTTTTTCATAATTGCCGCATAATATCTAGAGTAAAGAACGTACACACGGGGACTACGATCAAACATTTTAAACATCTCTACCGAAAAAAGTACAAACTATTTATAGAGCACGTCAAAGTTGTGCTTCAAACAAGATGGTATCAAGTTTCAACAAGCATAAACAGGAGGATATTTGTTTGCTTTTCAGGGTATTGGCTTGTTTCACTTTGTTTTGATTTGATTGGATATCGCAAATCCTGCAGCGATCGAAGCAGCCAGCATCAGAGATAATCTAAAATGTATAGAGAATATCAATAAATGCTTCTTGCGAAGTCTGTTGATTGTCTACACAAGTTTTCCATGACATGGTTGAATGCAAGACCGCGGTCACATACCCAAAGAAGATGGCAAGTACGAGACCACCCATTGCCTAGACGAATAAAGTGTGTTGAATGATGAGGAGGCTTATTGGAATGTCACAGAGAGGAGAGAACTCTTACAAGGAACCCTCCAGTAACAAACGTGGCGACCTATTAAGAAGCATCCGTCGTTGTTACTATGAGTTAATGACGGCACTAGAGTACGACGCGATGACTGACCGTGACACCAATACCGACCTGGTCAAAAGAAGACAAGAATGGGTTAGCACATTGGTCCATCGTCATACGACAAGTCGCAATGTACTTACAGATCCAGCAAAGGTGAAGAAAGCGAGGAGAGCTAGGTAGGTTCATGAATGTGATGAGCATTGTCTTGATATGGTGAGAAGTTGTCGAGAAATTTCAACCGGCAATATTGTACCATAAATCACGGTTGGGATGCCAGCACATGCGAGTAAAGCATAGACAAAGACCTATCGTTTGATGAAGTGTTAGAATATGTAAGTGTTATTCAGATATCTCCTTTGTGTCTAACACGGGATAGTACAAGCATCGTTCCCATTCTACAAGATTTGCACATGTTTGGACAATTGATGCACGGGGCTAGCAAATGTAACAGCAGCAAAGAGTGATGAAAAAATATGTTGGAATTCTACCTTGAAGACCGGATACTTTGAAAGAGTGGCATCAACTGTTGAGGCGCGTCGTTTGAATTCATCGACATAGACTGAGGTATATTTTGTGACGGGAGATACCATTTGTTGGAAGCCATTCAAGCTTTGGAGTAGTTTCTGAGTATAGACATCAGATGTTGATTGACGAGTATTGTTGTTGCTTCCATTGCTAGGTATAGTCATCTTGTCTGATCTTTTGGATATTGATGTCAAAGATGGCGGACGCGTTCACGTTCACTAAGGAAAGCGATGAAAAGTTGAAGAATCTTTGTTTACACGTTGATTTGAATTTACTGCTCATCGTTTTCTTATAGATCTCGCTCCCTACATGGTGATCTAGCTTGTTTCCTGAACGCCGACAAAATCCATTCGAGTTGATTCTTTGTTGGATACGAGAGCTCTGTCTACTATTGAGCACGGTAGATCGTTTAGAAGCATGTCAGTGAATATTACTTTGGCTTCTACGGACTATGCTGCCCACCATTTGAGGATACCAACGACTCCAGCTGTCAAACCAACAATCCCTGACTTTTACGGTGAATTCAAAGCAAACTGGTACCTAATCAAAGAACTATTGTGTTTGCGCCTGCCTGCATTTCGCAACTCGCTTACCAGCCTTTCATCCCAGGCTTCAGAATTCATCGGGAGCTGTCACTCACGCTCTAGAGACAGTAGTTTTATGGCTTTCAGAAAACGGCAACTATTTTCATCTCAACGTAACA
This sequence comes from Synchytrium microbalum, assembly GCF_006535985.1. Taxonomy (NCBI): domain Eukaryota; kingdom Fungi; phylum Chytridiomycota; class Chytridiomycetes; order Synchytriales; family Synchytriaceae; genus Synchytrium; species Synchytrium microbalum. The sequence continues at coordinate 150,776 of NW_022158399.1, read as the reverse complement.
TTCGCCACCTCATTGAGTTCTATACGTTGTAGAATCTTGACGCTTGCTTCCTTAGGACACTTGCTGGGGAGAGTTGAAAAAACTGAAGCTTGAAGGCTCTTTCCTGAAAGGTGTTTGGTCGCCAGTCATTGGCGACGATGATCAGCCTGACGACGATCTAGAAAATTTTGCATTCAAAGTAATTCACAAAGGTTGCTCACGTCTCTTCAACATCTTCTGACACATTGCGCACACACAGATGCACTTTGCCACTGCTGATACGAGTCAAATAGAAGTGGTTCTAGAAGTACCCTCCCAAAGCCCAACCGATGCTCAAACACTTTCAATGATGAACATGACAAGAGCAACCTCTGATGAACAAATAGATGCCGTGAGGCTCCTGATATTCAAAAAGCTGGGGGCTTTTGGTGAAGAAGAGGACGATGAGGGCGATGATGATGATGATGAGGGACCAGATTTTCAAATAGAAGGTGAGGAAGAACAGGACGATGAAGGAGGAGAAATTACTGGAGGTCTAGAATTTGCGGAAGACGACGAATGGGAGGATGAGGAGGAGGAAGAGACGGACGAAGGGCCAGCAGCCGGCAATAATAAGCGAGCTGCTGAAGATGAAGATGATGGTGATGCTCATAAACGAACGAAACGATCTTGAACCAATCAAACCAATTAATTACTTTGCATTTGGTAGAAACACTCTAAATATTAAACTATTTGTCCGGAAGGAGATCCATGATATTTTCTGAATTGTTCGCTACTAATACGAGATCAAATAGTCATGGTTCAAAGTGACGGTGGTGCTCCTTGTGCGAAATACTCGAAAAGTGATTGTGGTCGTTCCTGCTTGACAGGTTTCCACGCGACAACATGATTGAATATAATATCTAGTTCCCGTCTCATTCAATACGCTAGTGGGTAGGAAATGATTGTTCGTTGCTCTCGTTCGGCATGAAACTTCACAAACCCACAATCTGTACACGTACGCAGCAGAAGATCACAAGATGGCAGAAGAAGCTTCAAGCACAATACTTGTACTGAACTCAGGAGTAAGCCTCGAATTATTATGTTCCAATTTGACCGCGTTTACCCACCTTTAAACTCCCAACAAGAGCTAACTTGAGCAACAATTCAAAACTTAGTCGTCAACCATCAAATTCAAACTATATTCAGCAAAGGATCTGACTCTCGTTGCCTCAGGCTCCATTGACGCTCTTCTCTCGAAGCAACCCGCCATAAATGTTACCGTCATCAAGCCATCATCGAGCAAGATCAAGAATGAAGCTCTTTGGGTAAGCTCTTACAACGATCATCGCTCGAACCAAAGATTTTGCTTCCAATTGTTTGATTTGGCTCTAAACTAGCCCTCTATATGCAAGAGCTTGACAATATCTCATGTTTGAACAGGATTCTCCACCGACACAAGAAGATATCAACAATTATGAAGTTGTGTTTCGAGCATTCTTGGAAAAGATTAGACCACACTTGGTTTTCGATCATGTTGCTTGTATTGCACACAGAGGTAAGTTTTACGTTTTCAAAATGAACGGTCAAGGTTTTTTGAGGCCTTGTAGCCGAAACCCCTCGGCACCTTTTTCCACGTAAAATCTGACTCTTCCGAGCTATTCCAGTCGTTCATGGAGGAAAGCTATTTGACGCTCCAACTATATTGACCGATAAAGTTATTGAAGATCTCAAAACCGTATCAGACTTGGCACCCCTTCACAACCCACCAGCACTGTCACTCATACACGCAACGAGGGCTATATTCAGTGACAAACCACAGATAGCAATATTCGATACCGCATTTCATAGAACCATGCCTGAAGTCGCCAAAACCTATGCACTCCCATATGACAAATGTCTTGAATTAGGGATTGCAAAGTATGGGTTTCATGGAACGAGTCATGGGTACCTTGCTAAGAAGACTACTGCGTATCTGGAGTCTGTCAAGCCCGTTACTGCTATTGGTGCCATAAAACTTCCGTGGAGATTGGTTACGCTGCATCTTGGAAACGGGGCATCGGCGTGTGCGATATTGGATGGTAAAAGTGTCGATACAAGTATGGGTCTCACACCGTTAGAAGGCTTGATAATGGGAACTCGATCTGGAGGTAATGGTTTGGGATTCTAGATTTTGCATGACCAAAAAATTCTTTGTAACGCTTGCGAACGTCAACGCCAACATAGATGTCGACCCCTCTGCCATATTCCATCTATCCCAACCTCATTTCGCTGAACACACAACTTTGACAGACACTATCCGGGTATCACAGGCCGAAGACATCCTCAACCATTCAAGTGGCTTGCTGGGTATATGTGGAGAATCAGACTTTAGGAAAATAGAGCCAATCCTGTCCTCAAATGACAGCACTTCCGAAAAATATCGAAGATGTAAACTAGCTGTAGACATGTTTACATACCGCATTGCCAAATATGTCGCATCGTATGTAGTACCCTTAAAAGGTATTCCTCATTGTATTGTGTTTGCTGGGGGAGTTGGTGAGAATTCGAAAATAGTTAGGAGGCTGGTTTGTGAGTTGTTGGATGGATTGGGAGTCAAGTTGGATGATGCCAAGAATGAAGGTGTTGATGGTAGCGCTGACTTAGTAGATATAAGTCATGCAGACAGTATAGTGAAGGTGGTGGTGGTCAAAGCAGATGAAGAAGGTGAGATGGCCAAGTTGGCCCAAGAAATTGTACTTTAAGAGTCCAGAATGGAAAACGTAGGAGGGAAAATACATTGCCATAGTTTAATACACAAGATTCATGCATGTAAAATGTTTTGGTCAGTTTAAGATAAAGTTGCACTGGCGTTTCTGTCGCTCCTTGCCTTCTCGCGTTGGAAACCAAGGTTTGGCTATGATCCCGCCGCAAACAACAACAACTGCGAGAAGAGAGAGCTTGCCGATGTGCCAATGAAGTAGCAATCGAGAATGACATTCAAAACTCAAATCCGTCCCTTCACTGTGAATAGAAGAAGCCAGTTTTGCGGAGTTGACAGGTTTGGCTGGTTTTGCGAGGTTTGCGCACATTTAATTAGTGCATCAGTCGAGACCACCGCCAAGCGATGAAGGCTTAAACTACTGTTCACCGCACTTACGAAGTGCCTCATAGCATTCTTTTCTCGCGACTGAAGCCGAAAGATATCTGAAACACCAATGTGTCGAAAGATGCAACACTAGTTCCAAATCCTCTCACACCCTCCGGAACAAGTCAAAAACTACCCTCAATCTACGATTTTAACGTCAGAAAAACTTTATTGTACTTAGCGTAAGTTAGTCGAGCCTTGTCAACTACTGGCTGTCACTCAAGGAAACGACGCATCTCAACAATTCTGACGTCTTAGATGACAACCGAACCTGAAACTCATTCAAATATCTCAACGTCTGACGTCTCGAGCATTGCATCTCTGGAAAGTCACAAAATCAGATCGGTTGGCATCGAAAGGAAACCTGAACCAACCTTTTTCGATCAGATACGTGACGAAGGGCCCGAGTGTTTGTTGTATGAACAACATTGGAAGCTCAAAGTACTCATTACCACTTGGCTCGGAATTATTCTGATAGTTATAGCTGCTTTGATCAATTCTCCATACGCATCTAATCCGGTGTTTCAGGTCAAGATGATTATTGGGACGGTGGGGTTTGTTAGTATGGTAATTTCAGTCATACTAGGATTTACGAGATTATATCATCATCGACAGCCTGATCAGCGTCCCAGACGTGATCCTGGAGTACATCCGTAAACGTGTAATTTCTGTTTCTCGATAATAAGAACTTCAACCTAGTCAAGTGTAAATACTATATAGACAACCTTCAAAGATGATGACACGAGATACGTTGCGAGACAGAGCTCTTGCTATGATCATACAATTCTTGGAAGTCGAAGACTTCGAACTTGCTGTTCATGCTTTGAAACAGGAGCTTGGAACGGAATTGGCCGATGATATCCAGAGAATTAGTATTGGAAAACCACTGTTGAGCCTGTTGGCGGAAGCTGAGGATGAGCTGAAACGAGGACTGGGAGCTAGAACGGAATCATCTCAACCAACATCAATTTGGTGAGAGTTTTGAGCATCAAGGATTTCCACGCAAAGCAACTACTGAAAGCTCTTCATTGGCTGATAGTGAAACGGATGCATTGAAAAAGATACAGGAGCCACCAACGAGTCCTCCCTCAATAAATCAACTGTATAACTTCACTCCGCACTTCTCAAATGTACTGGCTGTTGCTACGATCAACGATAACAATGGTGGTGAATTGCCGCTCATTGTAACATCTGCAGCTGATAAATCCATCCGTGTATCGAGTCTTGTTGGGGAACCACATCTCGAAAGAATTTTGTCAAGTCAATCGTCTCCAATTATAAACATTGTGATTCATCCGACGCTGCCAAACGTTATAATAACTACATCTATGGGAGGCGATATGAGCATGATTGATATTTTAGAAGATGAGGAGCTAATGACGTGTCGAAATCATAGTAAATATGTGGTCGCTGCCGATATCATAGAAACTGAAGAAGGTGGATGGGTTGCTACTGGATCGTATGACAAAACCGTGTGTATATATAGACTACATGATGGGTTGCCGGATTTGGACTCTAGGATTGTACTGAAGCATGAAACACAGGTGGAAGCAGTCTGCTTTGTCAAAGCTACACATGAGCACGGTTTAGCACTCGTAGTGGCATGCCGTGACACCAACTATTTGTTGTATTACTATCTCTCTGGAAATGGACAGCCAAAACTGGTCAAGTACAATATGAACGCCAATAATGATGATTGGATATCCTTCTCAGTCTTACATTTGGCCACGTCAGAGAGTGGTCCATATCTGCTAGCAAGTACGTCTACTCCTACAGGAAAGCTGCTTCTCTTCTTGACGCATTCGTCAAAGATCCTGCTGTCGTGTTACGGAGCTCCAGCTGAGGTATCGCTGCCCAGATGCTGTTTCTCGTCGGATGCAAAGTATCTCTATGTAACCGGGGATGATTTTGCAATATGGTGTTTTCAGGTATCGACTGGTGAGCTTATAAGACGTATAACGACACATGACGCACCCGTGAGATGCATTTACATGGATAAGCAGATGAATTGGGTGGTGAGCTGCGGGTTTGATAAGCAAGTTTATATACATGGTCAATAGATATATTTATGTGCAGCTTGGTTGGACGCAGGAAGGAAAATAACATCATTCGTCACAAGGTGTACAGGGTACAAGGTGTTTTCAGGCTTTTACACCAGCAAAGCCTGTCTGGAAGTTTGTTTTTGTCAGCTGTATCACAAAGCGACCCTACTTTCTTTCCTTCCTCGCAATCCACATACTTTTGGTGTTCACAAAAAGGTTCCTGACAACAAGGCACAGAGCAGAGTTGGTTGCATATAGTTCCCATCTAATTGTTTGATATAGCTATTGGATCTGGTCGGTAAACGTTTCGACCTCCCCGGTTTACTATCTTGGATTTCCTCGAATCAACGGCAACTTGACTAGTCAGGGTGTTTTCGACACACAAGAGACAGAACTGGCAGGATGAAATCTGGCAGAGAGACCACTACTGTCTCTAGTAATCGTAGATCATCAAAGGATCAATCGGAGGTCGTCGGAGAACCAAGCATCGCAATATCGTCAGCGCAATCAACAAGCAGCATGAGTGAAGCCACTCCTGTCGAACTCAGAAAGAGTCTACTAGATGAAATGGATATACGGATTGCTACACTGGAAGCTAAAATGCAGCAGTTTGCCCAACAAGGTAAACAATCTGGAGTGGCCACCCATTTGTGTTTGGGTTTTAGAGCATCAGTGTCAAAGTGAGCTGCGCAGAAGGAAGGAGAACTATATAAGAAAAGATGATAAACAACACTTGGAAATTCATCCATCGTGTCGTATTCAATGATTTCACTGCAAGATTCTATTGAGCATTGATCAAAGCCACTCGCATATGCCGTTCGTATTTTATCCTCATCTTGACAACATCGATGAATGTATTTTACGAGTATTAGGCCACTGTTGACCCTTTTTCCAATTTTAGAGGCTAAATCTGCAGAGGCCGCTATTAGGACCGAGCGTCGAACACGCCAGTATATCGATGACGTTGTAGCAGAAGCCGAATCACGGTTTGAATTGCGCTCTGCCAGTATAACCAAGGTTCTCGAGTCTCGTATAGGTCGATTCTCGACAATGTTGCAGCAAACTACTACGAGATTGGATAAAGAAGTACCCAAGGTCAGAATAAAGAACTTTTTGGCTTTTCAGGAATGTGAAGAACGGATAGAAAAGAGGTTGCAATTAGTACTAGCAGATCGCCTAAGAGAGTATTTTGTATTTGATGATGAGAAGGAGGATGTGAGTGCTGCAGGTCATAGTCACAACGATGGTATAAACGTAAATGAACTGCCATCAGAAGCGCGACAATCCCCTGACTTGAATGCAAGTCAGATCTCAGCAAATGATAACAAGGAAAAGCATGCAATGGATCTTGACGATACTGTACAGCGAGCTGCCGCTGTAATGGCTTCAATATCGTCTGTAACTCCTGAGTCTCCTTGGAGCAGTCAATTCCCAAATCAAACGCCGAGTACTCGTATTGTTAGTAGTGCTAGCAGTAGTGCAACAGCATCAGCACTGCCATCAGCCCTCCCAAGCCCGACAATGTCAGCTCCAACACTATCGATGCAAGCTTTGAGCAACACTATGTTGCCATCTCCTCCGTTAACATCACCCATATCACCTCATTCTCGAAAGACAAGGTTACCAGCAGAACTTATAAGAACCATGATAAGGGAAGAGCTGGAAGCTCACGATGCCCAAACACGTAATTATATATCAGAAAAGGTCGCTATGGATTTGGAAACTCGCTTGATAGGAACACTCAACACTCAAGTCGATATTCTCAAAACACGAGTAGATAAGATTACTGTAAATTTAGGTCACGAACCAACTTTGAGTGATATGGTACGGAACGTCGAAGTATACAAAGCCGCTATATACCGAGAATTCGATGACTTCCGAGTGGAGGTCGGCAATTGGATGAGGACAGGGTCAAGAGCACCTGCAAAGCACAACAATGCTCCACCAGCAACTAAGAGGGCAACCATTGAGATTACCAATAATGATACTGCTGCTCCTCTTACAAAGAAATCATCACCCACCAAAAGGACACGACAAACCAAGTCAATCGATTTGACAACCACGAGTCCACCACTAGCAGGTACATCATTAGGTTTATCGACAGCTCCACCACCGATACCCATATCTAAACTACCAACTCCATTACCTTCAACTTCAGAACCATTACCCGCAGGACAATCTGCTGGAAGCCAATATGCACCATCTCCACTATCGTCGTTGCCGCATGCCTCTTGGGTGCCTCAACAAAGGCCACATGGTATCGGTAGTAATAATAGTGGTCAGATGTCACCACCTCTCCACTCAAATCAACCACCTTATAACAACTCGTACAATGGAATCAATCGTCCACCACCATATGATCCAGCAATTAATAACATGTACTCTATGCCCCCGAAACGATTTGAACCGCCGCCAAGGTATGGTGGTTATGATGGATTTGACGGGAGCTCGAACGGATATGGTCGTCCAATGCCTCCATATGGGCCCGATATGCCAGCTTATGGAGACCATCGATATGGCGCAGAACGATATGTAGGACGTACGCCACTGGATCCAAGTGATCGTAGTTGGGCAGATGAAGGCGGAATGGGCAGTGGTATCCCTTATCCCTCCACAACTGGAATGATTGGTGGTGGTCTTAGTAACGGCAATCATTTGCCGAATCACAACATGCCACCAAGGGATAATAATCATAGGTTGCCGCCACGTGATGGACAAATGCCTCCACCACCACAGCAGCCAGGACCAGGACGCAGTCGTGCTATGCCACCGCCACCACCAAGTAATAGATTCTCTGACTATTCTGCACGATTTGGTGAACAACGAGATGGGCTAGTACCACCTGCTCATCTGCAGACTGGTTATCGTACACCAGGGTCACATGAGCCTGCCACTTCAAAACGAAAGAATGATATAGCGGAAATGCCTGCAGGTATGTCAATGGTATATTTCAGTTAAAATCAGCGAGCCAGTATAACAAGTATGACGTGGAACTAATATCGTTTTTTGACTTGTAGTCCATCAACAACAACACAAACGACAAAAGAGTCAGTCGTCAGTCTGACTCAGTCCTTCAGAGTAAAAATCACGTAACCAGCTCGCGTTTCCATGGGTTGTATAAGATAAATACAGTATTCACATTTGACCAATAATGTGTTGGCTGTGATTTTGCAACTCTTGGACCAATGATTTAGGAAGTCAGGAATTCGTCTATTTTAAATTTCTCACAGCGTGTGTATTCACGTGGTTCACGCTGTACAGCTATCTTCAGATGTTTCAGCACGTGTTGAAGGCTGGAACCAGAGACAACGGAACAAAAATCGGTCGAAAAGTGAATGCAGTGAAGACAATATAAGCGCGCCCGCTAGAGCTACCATTCGAGATGTGCTTGCTCTAACCCACCGTTAAACTTGAACAAAAACACCGTTCGGATTGAAATAGCTGGTTTCAAAACACTTGAACACTTTTGGGCTTCACGAGGAAGAGTCAAGACGAAAACGTTCAAAGTATTAGATTTTAGTGAAACGATTTCAATACGGTCCTTCACAAGGCGAGTTTCCACCGCGTGCATCGCTGAACAAAGTGTAAGTTGTCACAAACCTTCGCCACAAACCAGCAAACCAAACAATTTCTTGTAAGATTAACGGATTTCGCGGATTCTAACTAGCTGCCTCTAGGCCGTTGATCTCTCACCGTGCTGAACAGGATTTGAGTCAACTTTGCTAATATTCCAAACATCAAGCCCAAATCGAATATCCAGCAATGTCAAGTGGAAAAAACTCTCCTGCAAGTGGAAAGACTTCTCCTGTTGGCCCAAGGAAAACGGATGTGACGGATATAGCGGAAGATGTCATCAACGAAGGTATTTTGACTGGAAGCTTCAAAAACAACGCGATTTTGTTTATACCACTGATTTGCCTTTACTTGTAGCTCGAGTTGCTCTTGAAAAGAACAAGATGACTGAAGGTCCTACGTTCCGTCAAGTAGCTGAGGTCTTGGGCGATGGTAATTTGATTAAACTTCGTGCCAAGTCGTTTCGCGTTTACGAAGCTCTGATCGAATCACTATTTAATACAGTTGGAAAAAAGGCTATGAATGAAGCTATGACGCCAGCCGGAGTCGCACCACGTAGTGAAAAAGACGGACCTCGAACACCCCCTAGGAAAGTAACACCTCCTAACAGCCCTCCTAACCTTCCGCCGCAACAACTCTCCTCCTCGTCTCCGCCAGCACCTGTAGCAGTACCAAATAGTAATCGACCTCGTGTGCTTCAACGTGGAGGAACGAACGCACAAGCTCCAGCTGCAGTCCCCACACCTCCTGTAACTTTAACACCTCCTTCGCCGAATCCCCTTCCACCAACAGTAGAACCAGTGCCCAAAGTAGATGCGCCAGCTCTGCCGGTCAGTGTCAAGACTACATCTGTTGTAGCTGTTGATCCGATCGTCTCTAGTGGACTGAATGGGGTGCTGCTTTCAAATTCATTTACACTTTCAGGTGCGTTCGTTAGTATAAAGAGACAGAGACTCTTGTGCCGCAAGCTTGTGCGGCACAGTTTAGAGTATTGTGTATTGTCTATTTTCTGTATAAATAAGTCATTGCATACGTGCATTCTAAAAAATGTATCACCTATGATTAGATGCCAAAGCTGCATATGAAAAAGGATTGACTGATGGTCGCTCATCGCCTGTCCACACAACACCGCCAATGACTGCAAGTGGTAGTTTACCACCTCCTCCCAAGAGTCTTACTGCAGGAGGCAAAGTCGACACAATCAAGCCAACTGGCTACGTATTTGATAGTGATAAAGACTTGCCTGCTCCATTCAGGATAATAAGCTCCCAAATGGAAATGATCCAGCAGCGCGTTGATGAATTCAAACCAATCATTGAAACACTGGTATATTGGGAAGCACTGAAAATTGCTGCCTACTTTGGTACTGGTGTTGTCGTGTCGTATATTCTAGGACGATGGAGGCTTAGCTTCGGATGGGTTGTTATTGTGATTGTATTTGTCAGTGGTGCTTATCGACGGAATCTGGGGCGACTCAGAAACAAAGTGCGAGCACAGTTATCACGAGAGCAGGCCATGAAAAGGGTATACTGAGTTTGTTTTCTTATTTTTGCCTGGATTCTAAAAAAATTGGTCCCCTGAAAAAAATAGATTGAACAATCGTCTGAAACTTTGGAATGGATGAATCTCTTTTTGCAAAAGTTCTGGCTTATCTATGAGCCCGTATTATCAGATACTGTCATTGGTATTGTCAATGAGATTTTGGATGCCAACAAGCCTGGCTTCTTGGATGACTTGAAGTTGGCCAAGTTCACTCTTGGTTCAGCTGCGCCACGAATGGAAGGAGTCACTTCATATACAGCCATGGAAAACGATGTAGTGGTATGTGCTTTGTGCTTTGGCGTGTTTCATCTCCTCACATTACAGCATTGAAGATCAACTTTTTTTCTTGGTTATAGCGAATGGATTGGGACTTGGCATTTGTTCCATTGGACAATCCTCAAATAGAAGCTAGCGCCGACTTCCGCAACTCAAACATCGAATTGGTTGCCAAGATTGGTAAAGGTGTTGCTAGTATTCCAATTCCAGTGTTGGTCTCAGAGATGGAGCTTACTGGAAGGGTATGCTTATCTCGTAAAAAGTTAAAACACCTTGTCTCATAGCAGCATCCCAATCCCTTTTTTTCACCTAGTTGCGTATTGAATTGAAGTTGATGACAGCCTTCCCTCATGTCAAACGATTTGAAGCCAGTTTCATGGTCAAGCCCCATATTGGATTTATATTGCGACCTCTCAAGGGTTTGGATATGATGGATGTAAGGAATCCTGTTTATGATTGATGGATGTAAGGAATCCTGTTTGCGCTTTAAACGTGACCTTTTTTTCCCGTTGTAGTTGCCTGGTCTCAACAACTTCATCAACGATATCATTGACAGTCAACTCACTGCAATAATGGTTGAACCAAATCGAATTACAATTGATGTGGAAGACTTGTTGAATTCTCTTGATGAATCCAGTAGTAAGTAAAAGAAAGAAAACTCTTCTCGAAAAACAAGTTGAACAGGGTCTAAAACACTCTGAAACAATAGGTATTCCTGCTGGTATCTTGAGAGTTCGCATTTCTGAAGGACGTGGTCTCAAGAATGTGCAAACAATCGGTCTCTCTGATCCTTATGCCTGTATATTACTTGGTGGAAACAGAGTTATGACTGCCAGAACCAAGACTATTCCACAAACGTATGTGGTTCTTAGTTTCTCTTGGGATTTTTTTGCTTACAGTACAATCTGTTTTTCATCTTAGTCTGGATCCACTATGGAACGAAACGTTATATATTGTCATTCCACGCTCCATTCTTGATTCAACTGAAGGTGAAGGGGACCAAGTTCGTATCCAAGTTTTGGATTGGAACAATCTCGGTAAAGATCGATCAATTGGATATACTCGAGAAGTTCAATTACGACGTTGGTTGCGTATCTTGGATGACGCACCAGTTGACGGAGCAGATGGTAGCAAGGGAGCTGCAGCTCCACCAAAAGCCGCTGATGCAACCGTAGTAGTACCAAAAAAACTAAAGATGTTTTCAATGCCAGCTCTTGATGCTGAAGAACGAGAAGAGCTCATGAATCTTTGGGGCTCGCCTTATATCGATTTATCAGACGTCTGGCTCAAATTATATGACGGAGATGACAAAGAGCATCGTGGTAAAACGAAAGGAGAAGTCCGAATGGAAATGTCTTGGCATCCAGTGCCAGAACCTCCACTTGTCTTCACCAATTCTCCTAAAGATGTTGTATCTGGTGTCGTCCAACTCTCCATTCACCAAGCCAAAGACTTGGGATCGCAACGATACACATCGTATGTTCAGGTCTTTGCCGATAATTCTGACGTCTTCCAGACTCCTAATAAGAAGGGAACAGCCACACCAGTATGGGATGCGAAACTGTCCTTGTTTACATTGGATGTCAAGAAACTTGCCCTTCGATTGGATTTGAAGGATGCTGCCGGCCCTATTTTGGGATCATTGACTCTCAACGTCCCCAATGATATGAAGCGTCTTCAAGTAAGCTCATTGAATTACTTTGGTATCAAGCAGTCTTGATCAATAAATTGCTGAACCGCCGACTTTTTTATAGGAACATCCAGAGGATGATTGGTTTAGGATGACTGGATCTGGAGCACGTATTCGATTGTCTTTGAAGTTCACACCTGTGCCTATTGATGCTAAAGGTGGCAAATCTAAACTGGCTACCAAGGAACCCATTGGTATCGTCAGGTTCAAGATTAAAGAAGCTCGTGGACTTTTGAATGTTGAGCAACTTGGCAGTATGTTTTTGCGGATTTCTACATGTTTTAGCCATGCTGATGCTAATGTCGAGAGATCTGTTTATGATAGACAAGTCAGATCCTTATGCCAAAGTTCAATTGGGCAGTCGATCCATTGGTCAGACCCACGTTAAGGATAATACTCTCAATCCAACTTGGAATGAAATCTTTTATGGTATCTGCTACTCTCGTCGAGAACAACTCAATATTGAGCTTTGGGATTATAATCGAATGACCAAAGATCGAAGCTTGGGTGGTGTTGATTTCAAATTGATTGATCTGATCAAATTCCCAGTAAGAATTTGTATTTGTTGAAAAGTTTGGAGAGTAAAAACTCACTTCATCGTTTGCAACCAGGAAATCAACCCAACAGCTACATCAGCTTCTTTAGCTTCAATACCAGCAGCACCTTCCGTCCAAGTCGAATCTACACACGGTCCTACACCTACTACGAATGGTGAACAACCCAACCACACCACACCAGTAACAACCGTTACAACGACTACACACAGTGATGGATCAACAACATCAATTACTGCTGCATTGCCACCTAGTGCACCATCTGTAAAGAAGATTGATCGTAAGATGGAACGCTTTAAAGCTGATGGTCTCGAGATAACTAGTGATTCCGCACTGGAAGCTGACGTTTGGGCTCCTGTGTACTTGCGTAAAGCTACCGGTGTCGTCAATGCTGTAGGGGCTGGTGCTATGGCAGTTGGTGGCGGTGGGTATCCGAACATTTGGTTTATTTTTTATTCACAATTTCCTTCTTCATTCCTCCCTTACAAAACTCTCTAGGTGTTGTAAATGTAGTAGGCGCTTCAGGCTCTGCTGTGATAGGTGTAGGAGGATCTGTGATCGGAGGTGTAGGCTCTGTAGTTGGATCAGCTGGAAGGTCTCTTGGAGGCGCAGCAAACAAACTCATCGGAGGCAGAAAGAGGCCTGTTGTTGTTCAGGACAATAATCAGAATGTTATTGCTCCTGTTACAGCAGCAGAAAACGGCCTGGCGCCTGCTGAACCTAGTCGTATATCGTCTGGTTCTCGTCACAGTGGAGACGCTTATGCATATGACTATGATGGTGGTGAGGAAAAGGTCAAACAAAAGGGACATGTGCACTTTGAAGTAGTCTACTATCCGACGTCAGCTGGCAACAGTGTGCAAGCTGGAGATAGAGAAGCTCTGACTGCCTATGAAGAGCGTCCCTTTGAAATTAACCAAGGAGAAACAGAAGATGCACAACGACTCCGTCGAGCTGCCTGGAAGAAGGAAGTCGAAGAAGAACGAGCTGCTTGGCAAGAAAAGGAGAAACTTCGAGCTGAAGCTGAAGCTCATGCTGCCAAGATTATCGAGCGTCACAGCGTTGGGATTTTAAGGTTGAAACTATTACATGCCAACGATATCCGTAGGTCATCACCTTATGTCGAAGTAGTCTTGAACGATGAAGAAGTAGCATTTTCCACTCGAGCTCATCCCAAAACATCCGCACCCATATTCGAAGAAGCTTGTGATATTTTCATCAAGGATTTAACCACCACTGCCATCACTATGCGTCTCAAAGATGCACTTGGTGAAAAAGCCAAAAAGACTGAAAAGGATCCCATCATTTGCTCATGGACTGGCAATGCTGTTGATATAATTGGACGAGAAGATTATTGGCTTATGATGGCTGACTTTATACCAAACCCAATCTCTGGTGCCATAGTTGGAGTCGCTGGTCAAATGATGATTGACGCTGGATTTGTGCCTGTGAATGTTGAATTGGATGAAGCTGAACGATCCAATAGTGAGTGTTTGTTGATTTGTATGGGCGTTTGGGATGGACTAACTTTCGACTATCATTGATGCAACTCTAATAATTCCATTTTTTCGCTTTTAGCGATGGGTATGCTCTACGTGGATATTCTGTCAGCAACTGACCTCCACTCACACGATTCAAATGGTAATGCTGTAAAGATACATGTCTGTTGTCTACAGCTTTTGTTTCTGTTATAGATGACCCGGTCACTAACTCCGTTTTCCAGGCTTCTCTGATCCATACGCATTGGTCGTGTTGAATGATCAGAAGGTTCACAAGACCAAGATTCACAAAAAGACATTAAATCCAGTCTTCGATGAATCAGTACAAGTAGCCATTCCCTCTCGATTAAGATCAACCTTCCAGGTCCGAATATATGATTATAATGTTACTGGTGATGCATTGCTTGGTGTTGTGGATGTAGATCTCTCCAAGCTTACTCCAGGCCAAGTCTTGGAGAAGGCCTTCACCTTGTCTCAAGCTGTTTCTGGATCGGTCAAATTGAGATTGTACTTTGATCCTCAACTGGTGAGTTTGCAGGTCTCGTTTTTTAGTTCGTTGCCAAAATTCTCACACTTCTGACGTCTCTTCAGGTCCAAGTGGACAGCAAGAAAGAACGTACCCAAGGTGGACAAGAGAAAGGAACATTCGCCAAGTTTGGTCGTGGTTTGCTATCCGAAGTGACCGGTGTAGGCAAGAAACTGACTCATGAAGTCACTTCTGTCGGTGGTCTACGAGCAGATACAGCTGCCTCTCAAAGTCAGATTGATCCCAACATGTTGAAAAACCTGGCTCAAAAGCGTGAAATAGAAAAAGGCGTCGCAGCACAAGCAGAAGCTGCCGCTGAAAAAGCAACTGAGAATGGTGGTGATGACGCTACGGCTCATAGCAGTAGCAGCAACTCGCCAAAGACTTCACCTAAACCATCACGTCTTGGAAATGTATTGAATGCTGTTGGTATAAAAGATGGCTTTGGCTCCATAAAACGACAATCCTCAACAGCATCCATCAAAGACGGAGGGTCCACAACTCATAGTGACACAACTGTTGAATGGGGTGGTCTTAGTGTTCCGAAAGATTCGGATACCGCATCAAGACCGGGATCGATTGCTTCAGTTGAGACACACGATCACGGTAAGTAAGTGTGGTATTTTTAAGAAAGTCCTTTGTCTCAACATTTTCTCTTCTTCATAGGCCTCCTCTTGCATCTGACTATAGTAGAAGCTAAAGACTTGAATGCTCTGGATGCTGGTGGTACAAGTGATCCTTTCGTGAAGATATTATCTGTCGACCATAAAGGAAAAGAAAAGTCTCATGGAAAGACAGCGGTCATCAAGAAGACTCTGACTCCAAAATGGACGAACGAGACTTTTGATATTGCGATTCCGCCATCATCTTTAAAGCTCGTCTTGAAGGATCATAATACCTTTTCAGGCGATGGTGATTTGGGTGAAGTTGATATTGATGCTATGAGTGTGAGTATTTGAAATGGTTCTGGCATGTCGTATTGTGTCTAGTGTACATACTTAAACGCAGCAGCATCCCTAACTGGTTTTTTACAACATAGTTCGTCCACGAACATGGCGAAGCGTTTGATCTCTGGCTCCCAGTCGTCAAAGGATCTGGATCTCTTCACATTACTGGCAAGTTTTCGCAATCGGAATCATCCAAAGCGAAAAAGAACCTCTTCAGGAATTTATTGGGTGCTTCAAGGGAATCGATCAATAAGGCATAAACGTAGGATGGTTTGATTTTGTAGCAAGATAGCAAAAAGCAATCTTTTTTTATATTTTTAGCATATATATGTTGTTCGTTGGTGTAATCATTTGTTTTGACGCATACGAGCGCGTCGAAGTCTATTTGAATGTTTGCCGATCTGCAAATTGCCGTCCATTTTATGTTTCCTATCGAAATGACCGTGACAACAGTAGCGGTGGCTGCAGCTGGGAGTGTCGCTATAGGCTATGCTGTATACGCGACTACAAATGTTATCCATTCTGCCCAGGAAGCGTCTGCAGCCCGCAAAGCTAGGAGGTGAAATCAAGTCTTGAAATTTCTAGTCGGACAAACGGCGTGACGAACACGCCTTTTTGTTAACTTTTGAAAGCCAGTCGATGCTAAATTCAATATTGATTGTAGCGCTCTCCTTGAACTGGCAACATCTGGTGCAGATCTGGCCAAATTCAAAGAAATTGCACGAACATTGGAGTATCCAAAAACTCATATCGCTGATGATGCTGGAAACTCGCCATTCATTCTAGCATGCCAGTATGTACTTTAGTCCTGCTATTCATTGTCTCCATGACCGAAAATGTGGCCTGCAATGGACATTATCTCGAAAACGTGACTGCCGTATATCGACTCTCAACACTTTTTGAATTGTAGGGCGGGCAATCTCGAGATAATTAAATCCATAGTTAGCACCATCCCGAAACAATCTTCTGTCGCCAAATCATTCGTCGTCACGGACGTCAATAAGAACGGTGAAGGTGGTCTTCATGCTGCTGCTCGAACTGGTCACACGGACGTGGTCAAATACTTGCTCAACTTTAGTCCGATTCTCGCTATATCTATAGTGACTTTACGAGCTGCTACATACCATGGGCGAGGCAAAACGCCTTTGCATTTGGCGTGTCAGTTTGGACATACGGATGTAGTGGATTTGATTTTGAGGCAACGTGTTGATGCTAATGAGAAAGGTAATGAACGCTTGGAATGAGCGATTGTCTTATATGTTTTAGGTTTTTTACCTACTATTTTCTTATTCAAAGATGACGATGGACGAACACCCCTAATGTTGGCTTGCGGACACGGATATCAAGCTGTTGTGGATCGTCTGCTCAAAGCTGGAGCGGATGTATCACTCAAAGATGGTATTGGGAGAACGGCTACAGACTATGCAATGGAAGCGGGATTCAAAGGCATTGCTGAACAACTATTTGCAATTACCAGCAAGATGAATGCTACGCCACCAACATCAGCAAAAAGTGATAGCAGGCCCGCTAGTGCAGTTGCTCCTCCAAGTAGTATCAACACGACTGGGAGCAGATTGACTGCATTTTTAGGTCCACGAGCAAGCACCAACACAGACTCTACGAACAGCAGTAAAGATAGGAATAGTACCAGCAATGGTAGTAGTACAGCCTCCAGTAGCACTGCATCTGGTAGTGACAGAACGACTTCCAGTAGTGGCAGAGACTCGCGTAGTACTATCACCACCTTGCCGGATACTCGAACCACCAGCTTAACGGCCTCCTCAACATCCGTGTCCAGCACCGGGAGCACCAATGCCTCAAGTATTACGAGTCGCGCAAGCTCGCTTTTGACTGGATCTAGTGCGTCAAGAAGCACAACTAGTAGCTACACAGGAACAAACAGCACTGGATCAACAAGTGCCACCACATCATATATGGGATCAAGCAATAGCAGCTCCAATAGAAGCTCAAACACGAGCTACACTGCATCAAGTAGGAACAGCAGCCAAAAATAATTAGATCAAATTTCAAATTTCAACATCAAAGAAAAAACTATGTAAACAACCACTGACGCCTTTAAATAAGCTAAATTGCTAAATTCTATAAATGAAACCTGTTAAGTGCTACTGTTATCAAAAACATGTGCTAATTTTGTTTGCGTGCTTTGTTTGCATTCAAGCGCACGCAGGTATAACCAAAAGATGGGCATTCCCCACTTTGAAAAGTTCATACGTCGAGAGATGCCAGGATGTCTTGAAGCTATTCACACTTCGTAAGCTTTAATCGCTTCTGGTTGCCTATATCCTCACTTTCTCCAAAGTTGTTGGCCCAGTCAGCTCAGCTGCAAGCAATCTAAACGATGAAGAAAGCAAACATGAAAGTATCTCTAACATCCAATCATTATTATAGAGATCTATGGTTTCATCACGTATTGATTGACATGAATACCATCATGCATCAGAATGGCAGACGAAGCAACTCTACTCGACAGTTCCTGAGGAACATATATCACGGAACTGCCGAAGCAATCGCGCCTTTCGCTCGGCCTATTGAAACTCTGACCTTATGTGTTGATGGCCCGAGTGCACTCGCAAAGCTATTTACCCAACAAAAGAGACGAGTACGGAACGAACGCTTCTTGGTACACAGCCAGTCGACTAAACACAAAGTTCTTAACGCACTAGTACGCAAACAATCGTATCCCCAAGGAGAAGAAGGGTCGTCTGCGTTTTGATACGAGGCTGATAACTCCAGGGTGTGAGGTTATGTTTTCGTGAGTGACTTGACCTAGTGCCATCGAAGCCTGTCAGACCTGAACGCATTCGCCTGATATGTCTAGTGTGGACGACAAGCTACTAGAATTCGCTGCAAAATTCGTCGTTAAGGATCCAGACCCAGTCTCCGTCATTGTTGACTTTTCATCCTCGCCTGGAGAGGGGGAGATTAAAATACTGCAGCACATTGCAAGACTAGGATCAGCATCTTCTGAGCCTACAAGTTTTGCTATAGTAGGCAGCGACACAGACATCCTACTCCAAGCTGTAGTTTCCAACAACCACGACATAACATTCGTAAACCTCGACAAGGGCTATATTTTTAGAGCCAGTAACTTTCTTAGATTTTTGGCTGAACGACCTGAATTCGATGCACGTCGTGTCGCCATTGATTTGTCCTTCTTGGTGTTGATGACGGGGTGAGTTGATGCTTAAGCAAACGACGCTTGTGGCATCTAGGCAATACATCATTTTGTTGTTACGACGACTCACAGCTCAACAATTATAGGAATGATTACTTGCCGAAATGTCGTGGGTCGAATATCTCCGTGTTATGGTTAAGGTATCGAGTAGCTCAACAAAAGGCATTGAAAATGAGCTCGAGCAGATATATTGTCGATGTTGATGAAGAGTCAATCAACTGTGCTCTGTTGAAGGAGGTACTCGCTTTAACGGCAACCGATAGGAGGTTTGACAGGCAGGATAGAGCAGAGGACAGCCCGATTCCCACCGACTTGCAGGACGAGGATGATAGTTGTAGCTCGTCTGAGTCGGAATCGAGTGAATGTGCTGTAGAGGAGGTGGATGAAACACCAACGCCAGCTCCGAAAGTAAAACCGCCTGCCAGGATACAGCCTGCCATAGATCTTTCCAATCCTCACGCCAAAGCACGCCGATTCATAGAGGGCATCTTGTGGTGTATCGACGTAAGGCGTTGTGGGTATTTCCTCTGCAGTAACTATCGATTCACTGAACATTCTTTTTGTTTCTGCTCTAGACATTTTTAGAAGGTGTGCATCCAGATTTCCGATTCGAATATCCATGGGATCGTGCTCCGACAAAGCAGGATATCCTACTTCTTTTGGACGCTATTCTCTCTAAAACCGAACCCAAGGTCGTCACCCCTAGGAGAGACGAGAACAACAAACCGGTGTTACCTGCAGTATGCGCGGCCTTGGTAATATGACATTCCCATTCGTTTAGTTTTTTTAGATGGTCAGCAAGGTCATGTCTGAAAATGTCGCTCACCCCCTTTATTTCTCCATGTAGATGCTTCCACCAGATCTACTGCAAAACATACAACCAGAATTCCAGTTTCTGGTTCCAGCATATCATGCCATGACCGATGGCACAGATGCAGCTACGATACTGGAAGCTATGCTCCTTGAAAAGATTCAAGCCAATGCAGCACTTGGAAGATGCAAAAGTGCACATTTTGCAGCACCCCTTGTCATCAGGAGGGCTGCTAGGCATGAAAAGGCATGGATACCGCCACTCACTCAATATAATGATACATTCCGCTCATATGTGAAATTGACTGCGGAATCACTTGATATTAATCAACGGCCAGATCGAATACCATGGAGGGTAAAGTGTGGAGGATCTCCTGTCGCTTCTCAGGTAGAAGTCGAATATGGAGGCGATGAGATGGGGTCAGTGGATTATTCAGAGCTAGCGTGGGATTGGGAGAAGTGAAACGCAACACACAAACGAACATTTGTGAACAACGCACACAGACACAGACACATACACAAACATAGATAGATTTTTTGTATTATATTGGAACATTGCACATATTCTTCGCCTTATGATTAATGTCGAGACTGAGATGAGGCGACGTGACACCTACTTGTCAGAACGTGTCAGAATCTGGATTCCATATTTTAAGATGCCATGACACATAGCAGACAAGGGAGCTCTTTCACCCTTGGTTGGTCATCTTTTATTTCTTCGAAAACGCTCAAGATCAATGCGTACTTTCCAAAAACCTCGAAAATGGGAAGGAACCAGCCACGAAGGCAAGGTCTGGAGTGTAGATACTCTATAACGCAAAGCTTGTATTCCGGTATGCCTTGCTTATTGCTGCGAAAAGATGTGGTTGCAAGCTTGCATTCAATCCTAATCCAAAAGGTCGACAGCAGTCGACTTACACGTTTTATGGTACTTCGAAGCTTCCTCATGACGAACGTTCTGGTTTCGCAACAGCTTTGGAGACGGATGGTGTCCGCAGAGGACTCACAGCTAGCGATTGGGAAAAGCAGCACATACGAACAATTGATAGGTTTTTGGATGGTACTTGCACGCTTCCTCCGCCTCATAATTTGCATAGGAAAAACACTTATCACGTATAAACGCACGTACATTGTTTCCTTCTTTATCGCGTCTTGCGTCTAATGAAAATAAAAGGACGACACTCGTGAGCACACAGATGGCTCCAAAAGCGAAATCCAATAGGACGTCACAGCAGCTCATTGCAGATTACTTGCCGCCACCGCCAGAGAATTCATATCGAGTGATTGCTATTGATTCCTCAAATCAATCACGTCTTCAAGTTTCAGCATCAGATCTGGTCAAACTGGCATGTAGTCCAGGCGATCCGGTCATTATTTCGTCTGCAAATCATCTACCAGATCCGATGCAACTCAAGGTACTTTGATTTTTGAAGCTTTCAGGGACATTGGCTAACGCAGAAAAAAAATCGAATAGGCTATTGGTACGATTTGGCCTGCTAGGGACTTGACCGGAGGATGTAAGTCATTTAGTTTCGTGTGTAATTTTCAGATTGGATCCGGAGTTCAATGGTTCGTCATATAGCTATTCGTGTTGGAAGGCTTCTTGCAAGCACGTTCGGCCTTCCGGTGCCATTCTTAGTATCATTACAAGCAGTCAAGAGCTCTGAAGTCATACCAGAGGCTCTGAAAGTCGTCATTAAACAGACGGAAGGTCCACCAATACGTCGAGACGCAACCTTTGAGATATACGTGAAGTCGTGTCTTGGTAAGAACCGCAAAACTGGCCCGTCGTTTAACACCAGTGAGCTTACATTTGCTCATTGTAGTCAATGCCAGCTTTATTACGAGATCGCAGCAAGTTCATCTAGTTTACGAAACTGTTGAACGAATCTTTACTGTTGAAAGCTTTGAGCCAGTGCTGGAGCAAGCTATAGCTTATCGAGTGTGTGAAAAGACCATCATTATAACGAAGCCTATGCTTAAAGTAGGAACATCCAGTCTTTCTGACTTGAAACCCACCACTGACTCTACTTTTGTATCAGCCAATTGTAACAACGAAAGCGGGTGATTTGACAAAGATTGGTGGACTAGACGACCAAATACGTGTTCTTTGTGAATTTTTGGATTTGTCGCTGCGTCAACCTCAACGATATACTCAGTTTGGTATGTCTACCAATACATGATAAGCTCCTTGTTTGTGCTGAATTTCGCCTTGTATTTAGGACTACGACCTCCACGTGGAATACTGTTATATGGACCATCAGGAACTGGAAAGACAGTGTTGGCTAAAGCTGTCGCACAGTCTAGCGGCATGTATGTCACTACGATAAATGGGTCCGATATTGCGTCTAGTTACTATGGTGAAACCGAGGCAAAGGTTCGCAACTGGAAACGTCAATATGGGTTTATTTGCAATCAATTAACCCAAAGTCTCAAAACTTTAGCTACGTGAAGTGTTTGAAGACGCTAGTGCAAGTTCACCTGCAATCATTCTACTGGACGATGTCGATGCACTGTGCCCCCGTCGAGACGGTGATGTAACCGAAGCCGAAAGAAGAGCAGTTGCTACCATGTTGACTCTCCTCGACGGTGTATCACAAAAGGCAGAATCTGATACCAGACTCATAGTCATTGGCACGACGAATCGAGTTGATGCCGTCGACGAAGCAATGAGAAGGCCAGGACGATTCGATCGTGAGTTGGAAATCGGTATACCTACTGCTATATCACGATACCATATCTTGGAAGCGTTGTTACGAAATGTGCCGCATAGTATTGCTCAACCTGATCTACAACTGGTGGCAAACGCAGCACATGCGTATGTTGGGTCTGATCTTTTTGGAGTGGTTCAAGAAGCTAGTTTGAAGGCTATTCAAAGGTGTATTGAAAGTGGCTTGACCGAGCCTTGTATGACGATTGAAGATTTACGGACTGGATTGGGGGATGTCAGACCTAGTGCGATGAGAGAAGTGTATGTAGAAGTGCCTCAGGTGTTTTGGACTGATGTTGGTGGTCAGTCTGAAATCAAGCAAAAGTTAATTGAAGCTGTGGCGTGGCCTCTCAAGGTATGTTGGGCAGATGTCGTGCCATCGGTATAATTTTGAATGAATGCTAATAGCTTTTTTTTCTTCTAGCATCCTGAATCATTCTTACGATTTGGTATACGACCACCTAGAGGTCTCTTATTGTATGGACCTCCTGGATGTAGCAAAACGCTAATGGCTAAAGCTCTTGCTACAGAGACAAAAGTCAACTTCATATCGATCAAAGGACCTGAGGTAAGTCTACGTTGAACTAGTGTGCAACATTTTATCTGAAACGTGTTTTTTTTTCTCTAGCTCTATTCCAAATATGTTGGAGAATCAGAAAAGGCTGTCAGAGAAACATTTCGGCGTGCAAGAGCTGCAGCTCCTTCCATAGTCTTTTTCGTACGTCTTTCTTTCATTCGTAGCGGTTCGCTGTGTTTCTAAGTGCTCATCATGATTAGGATGAAATCGATGCCATGGGATCTAAACGAGGATCATCAACAGATGGTTCATCTTCGGACCGTGTGTTGGCTCAACTCCTCGCTGAGATTGATGGTGTTGAGTCTATGAATGGAGTTACTGTATTAGCTGCTACAAATCGACCTGACATACTGGTATGCCATTCTTACACCACTCAAAAAATAGACATGATCCAAATGTTAACTGGCTCAATAGGACTCTGCGCTACTGAGACCTGGTCGCATAGATCGAATACTCTATGTAGCACCACCAGACTATGCGTCTAGATACGAGATTCTGCAGGTCAGAACCAGGACTATGAGCTTGTCTGATGACGTAGATCTCGCTCAAATCGCTGAATTGGTATGTCGCATTACTGGCATGCTCGGAAACGGAATTCGTTTTGACTAATAGTTTGTTGTCTTTTTTTCGCGCAGACTCATCGATTCTCTGGAGCTGAAGTTGTTGCAGTTTGTCAAGAGGCAGCTGTATCTGCTCTGGACGAGAATATTGATGCTTCAGAGGTACAAAGCTCCAAAAAAACGCCTATTCAGACCTTTCTCACTGACACAGTGGTATCATTGAATAGGTCTCTATGCGTCATTTTCAGCATAGTATTGGCACTATCACCCCGAGAATCACGGATAGTATGATTCAGTTTTACGCTGACTTTGAAAACAGAAGTGGTCTCTCACGTGTTTGATGCACACTGTAATTATTAATGTTTACTATTTGTAATTATTAATGTATTTAAATCTCTATTGTCAACGATTTTATTTCTCTGTGCAAAGATGACTCGGCTGCAGCGTTTTGGACCTGCTTGAAAAATCAATGGTCGGATTCTGATTGGGGTTTGTCGAACAAAGGACAGGGATGAAACTTGCATCAATCAACTTTATTCTCAAGGTGAAAAACACTTTGGAGACTTACATCCAAAAATGCCTTTCGGAACCGAGCTTTGGGTATGTCACCTTGTTTGCATTTTCTCGTTTGCGGCAGCGGCACCAACTTTTTCTTGTCATTTGGAGTTTTCTAATTATCTCGTCTTTTATCCAGGACCAATGGCGTACCGTAGAACAATACGCAGAGCACAACATCCAATTCTTTGAGAATTTAAATTCCTTTTTGAAGAAGAGGGCTTCTATAGAACAAGAATATGCAACATCACTGACGAAACTGGTGAAGGCGCACAAGGATGAATATACAAAGAAATCAACTGACAAGAGCGCTGGATCGTTCCAAAAGGCTGTTTTGAGCAGGTACGTCGTGTAAACTACGTTTTACAAGCTGGTTGTTACACTGGTTGTTTCAAACTCCAACATATTTTTAAATATGGTAGCACCGTCGCTCAAAGCTGGCTACAGCTATTAAATGAGACCGAAAATATGGCATCGTCGCATACTACTATCTCCGAGAAGATGGAATTGGATTTGAGGAAGCCATTGAAGATCAGGTTAAAGGAGAATGAAAAGAACAACAAGACGGTATAAAGGACACGATTTAAGGCTTATGTAATCTCTGTCTAATTGCCCCTCTCGGCTTTAGAACTTTGATGAGATCAGGAGACTCTTGGCAGAATTGAGAAAGTCTGTAGAAATAATGGAAAAGGTGAGAGCACCTATGCATGTAGCCGTTACGAAACAGATACGCTTACAGTGGTGCTTATGAAACTAGACGAGAGAGAGATACGAAACTGCCACTAAAGCAGCCAACACTGCTCGTTCAACTTATGAAACAGCTTCAACCGATGCCAAACGGAAAAAGGAAGATGTTGAAAAGGTACTTGGAAGCCCACTCAGCAGCTTGGCGCCAATTCCGAATTGAAGTTATTCTCGCTATATAGATCCGCGCTGATATGGAGAAGAAGACGGTACTCGAGAAGGAAGCAATGGAAGCTTACAAGAAGAGTATTGCCGAAACCAACGACAAGAAGAATAAGCATTATCAGGAACAGTTACCTGCTATATTGGATGTAGGCCTTTATCTTCTTTTTGTTAGTCCTACACAGAGGTCTCGAAGCTGACGCTTTATGACGTAGATCATTCAACGGGACGACGAAAAGGACCGAATTGTAGTTGCCAAAGAACTACTCATCAAATTTGCAGAATTGGAATCTACTCAACTTCCAGTCGTATCTGCATGTACTCAATCAATGATCTCCACCGCCCAAACAATCACACCCAAATATGATACCGATCTTTTTGTCAAGTTGATGAGAACCGGTGATCCAACACCACCAGACTATGTCTTTGAAGGCGTTGGTGTAAGTAGTTGCAGTCCTTGAGAGTGACGGAAACCTTGCTAAACTTGATTTTATGATAGACTGAGAATGTTTTGAAAGCCTTTACCAAACACACCAAGGCCGAATCAAACGTGGAAGAATCAATCATAACACTACCTGAACGCAAGGGTAGGAAGCGAGCTGTGGAAAGATTGAAGCAGCTCGACAAGGATCATGCCGAGCTAGAAAAGAAACGACAAGGATACTTGACATTGTTGTCCGTCAGCTCTGATATCAGTCATGATCCCAAGATTCAAAAGGACTTGTCTGATCAGAGATCGATTCTTGATCAGCAATTGGAAGCTGTTTTGATCAAGAAGCACAAGCTGTATGTGTACCTTGCAACCTTAGGTATATACAGTGCCTTCGTAGACGTGTTTTGTCATGTGCAGGAAAGCACTAAAACTTTATTTACAACACAGATGGCACACCAGCACCCTCACCTCCAGACCTAATTTCCGTCAAGCTCGGCTCTCCATACTCCCTTTCAAGACCCTCAGCATCTTCAACCTTCCCACCAACCACAACAAGCACCATCACAGCCCCCACAAACAACAACACAAATCTTCACACAATCAAAATCCGAGACTCGGTGCAATCCGAAGCCGCACGAGACTCTACATCAAACAACAAATCTCGAGACTCGATTCCAGAGCACATCCATACATCACGAGCACCTCCACTATCCGTGATTTCAGTCGTAACGAACGATGATGATATGACTCCACGCATTTCAAAGAGTCATTCGTTCAAGACCTCGAATGATTTGAAGCCACCGTGTATTCCAGAAACCTCGCCGGCAAAGAGGGTGTCTAGTGCTAATATTTATGGAAGGGGTTCGGAAAGCCCTCCGTCGGCTGCTAATATTGTTACGCCGGCTCCGATTATCAGTACAGCACCTATTTCTCCACCTCTACCATCATCTGCTAATGGGATGTCGGAGCCTGATAGTCCTGCAAAAGTTGACTTGGTAGGAGAAAAAACCAGACTCAACAGTTTATGTATGGCGAATCTCACTCTTTTGTCTCAATCCAGGTACGACAACTCATGATCAGCCACCAAGAAGCTAAAGCTGCATCAAGTGAGGAGGAAGACACATCATCATTGGCTACACCACTATCATCCACTGGAAACTTGTTTGGACGTGCCAGAGCACTGTACGAATTCGTTGGATCAAATGATCCAGACTCTTCTGAACTACCACTTTCAGTTGGCGATGAAGTAGACCTTCTTGAGAAACTCGAGGACGGGTGGTGGCGTGTGAGAAAGGGTTCAAAGGAAGGTTTCTGTCCTGGAAGTTATATGGAAGAGATTGTTTAACCCACTTGGTATCACACATAGTCTAGTTGTTATTTCTATATTATGTTTATCTTCAGATATAAGTATTAGCAATTTACAATAGTACAGTTTTCGAATTGTTTTGACTACTTGCGCGGTACAAACTTGAACTTTGGTAACTCGTATCTAAGAGGCTCATCATTTACATCTTCATGTGACTTTCGTTGTTTGGTTGATGTCTGTCGTGGCTCATCATCTGCATCCTCTCCACCTTCTTCAGCATCTGGTTCAGCAACCGTCTTAACCGAAATGTCATGATTCGACGGACTGACATCCTCCTCCAAACTTGACACACTCTCTTCGAAATCCGCACCAACACTGCCTACTTCAGGAGCTATCCACTGGGAGAGTAAAGGATGAAATGTCAGATGGTTTTTGTGTGGTTTTTGGTTTTTTTCAAGGTATCCTTGAGACACATGAAGGAAAAAAACCACCGATATGATGCTGCCTTACTTCTTGTTGCGATGCCAAGTAGATGTAGGCATAGGACATTGTCCTTGCGAGTCTTATGATGGATACATCTTCAGATTCTCCATCTTGTGCTAACCTGAAACGGAGCAGTGTGAAACCTTTCGGAAGGGTTGGCAGGAGTTGTCGCGTTGCTTCTTGGAATTCGTTGAGAATTAGAGTTCCTTGGCCTTTGGGGTCAAATGCTCTTAATCGCCGTCCAAACTACAAACATCAGATGCATCAATATTTGATGGTAAAGTCGACAAGGGAAAATTCAGACTTACGAAGGCAAAATTAGGTTCTCGATCTTCCAGTATTTGCTTCATGATGTAGCTCTCAATGGTCTCGACTGTCAGCTTGTTTTGACTGAATGCAATCATTTCTAATGCCATGTGATCATACGTTGTTTGCTAAATTTGCGAAAATAGTGGTTTGAGCTGTTTTGGATTTAGGGGCAAAAAGAATTCGTGGATGATTATTCATACCTTTCGTGCTGGATACAATATTCGCAAGAACTGCTGATACCTGAACGAATCCAGACTCGGCCTTGATGCTGCCAGTTTACGAACCAGCTCAATGTACTTCCACGTAACGTCATCTTCACCACCCAGGTCTCTCACGAAGAGCGTTATGGTCTAAACGGAAAGGAAGTTTCAGACATCAATCTCGAGTCGATAGCATATAGGATTTTTTTGTCTTACTGGATGAGCTAACTCGTGCATCTGTAGAGAATGAAGCACGTCGTATATGGCCTTCATGGCAACGAATAGGATCATGTATCGTTTCTTCACGAATTCGTAAAAGTATTCCTACAAATATGATGTGAACACTTGGTTGACAAAAGGAGAGACACATCTGCACACTACTCACAGACATGCTCCCTAAAATCTCCCATTCATCAGACGCTGCTTCCATACGTTGCTCCTCCGTCCATCTAGCTGAATGGATTTCTTGTATCAAGGCAACCAGTTTCTCGACTGAAATCTGTCTTGCTCGTGCTGGTTTCGTGCCACCCTTGTCATTGTAGTCTCTCCATATCCTTGTAACTGCCATTGACATCTAAATCAGGAATATATTAGAAAACGCTTTCTCGCCAAGAGTTTGATAACCTAAAAAAAACCCCCAGAAACTGCGATTTGCGTATTACCTCATCGGAATCATCGTCATCCTCAGTACTTTCATCACTAGAAGACTCGGCGTCTTCTTCAGGAGGTTCAGGTTTCTTGCCCAGAATCTCATCAAGCCAATTATGTTGCAAGTTTGCACGTAATCGTAGAGCGGGATGTGCGAATCGTACATGTGTCGTGTTTTCGGGAACTTCCATTAGTTCCTTTCGAAGTATTCGATGTGGGCAGAGTAATGTCTTGGTCCCACATTTGCTGCAGAATGGGAGGGCATCAGGGACGTTGAATGTGTGGCCGTGATCATTTGATACCATCATCTGTAATAACTTCATGTCAAGGAAGATTTATGTTGTTACATTCAAAACAAGACAAACCGTAGTAGCATATTTCCTAAGGGCATTATCAGCAGTCCTTTCAACAGCGGTATTGTCCGCTTCTTTAGCATACATGCTCTGCTTCAATTTGAGACCCTTTACATGTTTTAGAAGCAGATCTTGCTCTTCCAAGAATCTGTTCATTCGATCAGCGAATGAATGGTTTAGGTCTCGTAACTAGATATCAAACGTCAGTCGTGGTTTTTTTTGTTTAGCAAAAACTTCGGCGAATGTGCGTGCACCTCTAATCTCAATGCGCTTTCACGAGCAGCACTCTCTTCAGCATCAATAGCAGTATTTATCAATAGCTCTGCCTTCTTCTTGTACTGATTAAGAGCTGCATCAAAGTCATCTAATTGGCCGTCCAACACTAGCGACATTTGAGTTTCGATTCGTTCTGTTTCTTTTAGATCGTATTCCGCAAGTGACGATGGTCCGATGGTGAATTCATCTCTTGGTTGAGATAGATCCTCTCGTGCTATAAGCAAAAAAAGACAGTCAGATCCTGTTGTCGGAAACGGATGTGGGATGACCGTGTTTCTCACATGAATCATCGGACATGTTTGCTGATTTTAAGACTGTCATTTTCTCAATCATCATATTAGCTTGTGTAAGAGCCGTCTAAGTAGCGAAAAAGACTGTTCGATAAATCGATTCGATAGACAACCCTTTGACCATCTGCAGCTGGCTATACCTGAAGAGTTTCGACCTTATTCGTAAGCTCGTAGACAGACCGCTGTAATGTATCTTGATCCTCTCCCATTCTGAATTCCGTCTTTTTCAGTTGAGCTGTTAAGTCTTCAATCCGTGTAGTCATCGCAGCCGTTTCCCGTTCTTTAGCCAATAGCTCCTGCTTGAGTGACGCATTCTTTCTATAAACGTTCTGCATATCTTTTTCTCGATAACTCAGTTTCTGACGTAGCTCCGACATGGTTTCTTGTGCAGAGTCCAAATCCGTAGACCTAGTAGAGATAGCATATCAGCGTCATATCCAAATAGAGCATAATACGAATCCGCTCTTCTGTACAGTACCTTATTTCATCAACTCGACGAAAAGCATCAAAAAAAGGAATAGCCTCCACACCCTGTCCCAAATCGGCACTCGTCACTAGCTCGCGGGCGTAGATTGCCTTTTTGAACTCATCACGTAGCGTTTTCAAAACATCTTGAGCACCGATTCCTAGATTTGGTATTATGTCGTCGAGCACTTTAAAGCATTCCCGTATTCGTTCTCGAGATGGAGCAACCGGATATTTGGCAAATATCTCTCTTATAGCGAATTCGGATGCTAGCACTAATAGAGACATGGATTTTGGTTAGTGTATGTGCTCAAATACAGTGTGTGGTTTGCGGCGATGTGACGCTACCTTGAGATTTGGGTTGCTGATTCCGTGGACGTTCAGAAGAGACTTGCTTTAAAGAGAATTTCGATAGATCTATATGTGATTTGGTAACCGGAGCCATATTGTTTGCTCACTAATGGTAGAGTGGTGAGTCTATGGTGAAAAAGCTGATCTCACCAAGAAAAGTTCCGTGAATCGAGGATTAGAAGCTGGACTCGCGTATAAAAGTAGATCGCCAACTGAACGTTTTACAAAATCGACAAGATGAGACAGTTAAGGAGGAGAATTGCATGCATTGGCAGCTGGACTTGATCGTTTCTTATTAGGTCTATTGACTTTGCGGCAGTCAAAAATGCCAACTTTTGATTCTGGAATTACGTAGATGCCGAACGACATCAGAGTATCGTCAATGAGTAAACTCGACTCCAAGTCGAGTGGAAATCATATTTTCACCATGCATGATGTTGGCAAAAAAACCGAGTCGACACGTCACGTCAGTGTCCAAATAGCAGATCTATTATTAGAACAAAGCTCCTCATTGACTCTCATTTGCTGCCATCACATTGGCCTTTCCTTGTCTAAACTCTCCTTTAATCCAACCATTCTGCACTCTTATTCCAAACAACTCAAACCGCAGAGGTAAGTAGATTATCCCCTTCAATACCGTACGCTATAGAGAACTATATCCAATATGCCTAAAGCCGCAAAAGGCAAGTATCAAATGACAATATGGTGCCTGATTTCATGCTTTTCTCGATCGACATTTGAGCTCATTCGACACATCACATTGAGCTTCATGCATCTTATACTTTGTTATAGGAGGAAGCTCTAAGAAGATATCTCCATACAACTTATTCATGTATGTATACGTTGTCTTGTCCATTATGTCTCTGATATCTGGACTGGCATCATTCATCATAAACCTTCTTGACATGTCAATCATTTCGTACGCTTATACTTTCCTTTTTCCCAGAAAAAACAATCTGTAAGTCATCAATGAATGATTTTGCATATACCAGTCATGGTCTGGAAGCTCAATCTGCGACCGAACGCACAAGTCGGAAAAGGACTGGCAGCTCACCATATCGTGACTCAACTTTTCACATTTGATTCAACTTTCCTCCTTCTAGTGCTGTGTATAAATCTGCTCACCCCGGTATGTTAATCTGCTCCTGCTGTATATTAGCTGCATATTAATCTGCTCCAATTTTTGAAAAAGAAATCTCACATCGTCAGGCTTTTGCTGATGTTGCCAAGATGGTAAGCCCCAGACATCCGCTTGTCTTGATACAAACAACATTTGTTGATGCCTCTATTTCATGTCTCTCATAGTGGAAGAAGGCTCCAGAGAACCCGACGAATTTACCAGGAGACGGAGAAGTCGGAGATCACGGAGAGACTCAGGCACAGACTTCCAAAACGCCTTCAAAGAGTGAATGAGGAGTGTGCTGTTGAATCATTGCTGTTGTTGAGGATATATTTTGCCGTAACAGTCGTTTGGAAATCATTTGTACATCTTGCTTTCATAAGTTAAAACAGTCACGCAAATACAAGTTATAGAAAAAGATACCTGGCTTCTTCTCATGTATGTTTTGCTGTATTGTTCTGAAAGGTAAACTAGATCAGATCGAAACTATTGAAATGAAACCAGCAGCAGATCCAGCTGCCACTTGTGATGATGGCCTTGCTTGATTTTATACAGGGAAATTCATAGACGTTCGATTTGCCACTGTCAACGGCAAGAATCCTTTCGCTTTGGAATCAACACAAAGACGATTCCATTCACTTGACAATTGTGCCGATGCCAACTTGTCTTGTCCTTCAATCATAGTCATTACCAAACCAGCAGCTAAATGCCAGTCTACGTGACAATGGAAGTTCCAAACTCCTGGATTGTCGGACTTGAATCGAATGGTAGTCCATCCTTGAGGCGTTGCAGCTGCCACGTCACGAATAGGTGGATGCTTTAGATTTGTTGTAGCAGCAATACCAGCATCGATATCACTTATACTTGGCAGGATATCGGTACCGTTTTCTTGTTTCATTGTTCCTCGACCAACCACTTGGGCGTTGTGACCATGGAAGTGGCTAGTTCGATTGAGAGAGCTAGTTAGTTACTGGATTGAAGCTCAAGTGTATGTGACTTGACAACAAAACAGAGCGCTGAGCACAAGGATCCAACTGACTCACAATGGATGAGGAACCATCTCGTGATTGACCCATGTAATCTCAACGACATCACCAAGGCTGATAGGAACAGCATTCCATGAAGGCTGGAAGGGACCAGCACTATTATCCGTTATGAAATCATGATTTTTTGCACCATCAATAGCATATTTGAGTGCAGGAGTACTATCAGGCTGCCAGGATGACCCTCCGAATCGTTTGAACCAGTTGCCGTTTACGTTATGGTAGAGCCAGATGAATGCATAGTTGCTTCCGGTGTTGACATCATTGTCGAACTATAAGATAAAGAACAAAAACATGAAAAACGGTGGCTGCATGACGTTTTAGCCTGGAAGGAAGGAGTTCTTACATGAAATTCAAACATGTATCTCTTGGTTGGGGATTGCAGACCTGCGGGACGTCCAGCTGGAATCGCCCATGTAACTGCGGTAGTGTTAGGCCCCAGATCTGCAGAATACACATAGCCATCAGAGTCCAATATGGTAGGCTGTGCTGCTGCAATCTGAGTGGCGGGTGTGTCGTCACCAACAATCAAGTAACCAGTGACATTAGGATTTAATACAGGATTGACGTACTAGGTAGAAAATAAATTGATATGGAAATTTCGTAAGAACAGAGATTGTTATAGCAGCATCTGGCAATTGGTGTACGTACCGGATAGTATTGTGACTGCATCATCGTATCCATCCGGTAGCGGCCAGAAGCTATTCCCTGATCAGCAGGAGCCAAATAGAAAGAGACACGTTGAGCAATATCTAAAATGTTGTAGTTACTTAGTATTATGTCATGTACAAAATCAGATTCGAAGCATGGAAGCTCACCAATTTGCAAAATATCTACGGTCGTAGGCTCAACTTCTGTCCCATCAAGTTCAGTAACCACAAACTTGATCCCGTCAATCTTGAGAATCCACGAAGTGAATGCAGACATGTTGATAACTCGGATACGGTATCGACCGTCACGAGACACGAGTACTTCAGCATACTGGTCTTTGGTACAGATCGGATTAACAGTACCGTTGAGCTTTCCAGCTGCTAGAAGACCTAAGCAATTGAATTGACCCTTGCCGTTGATTAGACCAGAATCAGGTACTGGTTCAGCACCAGTTGGATTGTTTACAGGGTCCTATGGATGTATACCAGCAAGATCTGTTAGTCTGCGAAGAAAGCTTTTGAAATTCAAACTTGTAAATAATCGAGTTGAGCAGAGCCATACGTACAAAGAAAGTCTTTAGGAGTGTTGACCCATTAAGATGATACCAGTCACCAAGAGTAATAACACGATCATTTGCGTTATTGCACACAGATTTGTCATCTTGAGGTATCAGTATCAATGGTCCACGACTACCGTGCTCGTACTGAGCGTTGAAATGAGAGTGGTACCAGAACGTTCCATGTTGCTTGACCTGTAATTCATATGTGTACGAGTCGCTAGGCGGAATCGTGCATTGAGTAGTGAAGGTTGCTATAATGGAACAGTTTCAGGTTATTACGTAAATTTTGCTCAGAGTCTAATTGGGAGAACAGGCATAAACAACACAACGACAAATACTACCTCCATCTTGAGATGGCGTATCGTGTTGAAACAGACCATGCCAGTGCATTGAAGTGGGTTCAGGCATACCGTTGACTACCTTGATGCGAACAGTTTCTCCCTAGATGATCATAATTGACATGAAACTCCTCACAAATACGAGGTCATGGGAAACAAGATACCAACCTCAAATAAAACCATTGCAGGTGCCTAATTTTGAGACACATTTTAGCTTTCTACAACACAAACCGTTTCAGGAGAACATTGTGCAGCCTATAATCACCCAACTGGAAATTGCCCGTTGGTGTGAATGGTTTGGTTATAGACGAAGCCATCAGCAGCGGCTGCTCCCAAAGAGAGATGCAGAGTGTATTCTTTGATTCCATCGTCTGCGGTCGTGAAAGGAACGACATGGGTTCCTATCCAATAAAGAAATGTATCAGATGGGGCGGTGACCAAATATGATTTACAAATGCAATGTATCAGTAAATAAAGTAAACGTGATTTAACAATACTCGATGTGAAGTTGCAATTATGGTATGTTCTCTGATCTCTCAAAACGCCAAACCACCAATAACGAAATCGGACAACCATAAAACGACATGACAAATAAACTAGTCATATCCTTAAGAGCACAACGTACCATACAAGTTGATTCTACCATCACCCTTAGCATTACGGTCGATTGCCCAAATTCTTCCAATGAAAGGAAGGAGAGCGCATAGAAGAACTCCGAATTTTGTTGACTTCATTGATGGCAACAGAGAATCAATAGCATTTGCAACGTGCAGGAAATGAATGTACGTCCGATTTGGTCACGTCCGCAACCTTCTTCTTGGGGTTTAGGAGGTTTGCGTCTTTCGCAATTGCTTTTGAAAGTTGGAGACGTTTGAAAGGTTCGGGGTCCTTACGTCTCATTGGAGAAGACATTCCGTGTGAGATGGATCGGAACCATTGCTGCTTTCGTCGTGTCTTTCGTTCTCTTGTAATTTTGTTTGGCAATGCTTCAGATGCTTCTTGTTGTCCGAGCTCCGCCGGCTTTTGCACCAACTTGAGTCTCTTTGCAATCTGAATACTCAAACCTATATACTAACAATATGAAAGGAGGCAGATAATATTTACAAATGTTGAAACACAGCAGATCCAGTTGCGAACAAAAATAATAAATATTTGTGATGACAGAGTATTAGCAGTGCCAGCTGCCACTATTGTGGTATCTTAATTCTCTAGCAATTCCTCTATATAGGAAAGTTCATAGTCGTGCGATTCTGCTTTGCCAGAAGGAATCCTCGAGCTTTAGAATCAACACACAGTGGATTCCATTCATTCGATAACGTTGTAGCGGCCAACTTGTCTTGTCCTTTAACTTCAGTCATAATGCTAAATGCCAGTCGACGTGACCTAAGCACATTGCAAAAAGTGGTATTAATAACTAAAAACTCAGAATATGACGATGGCAATCCAAGGCTCACAATTGAAGGTCCAAACTCCTGGGCTGTTTGATTGGAAGCAAATTGTACTCCATCGTTGGCACCCTTGCAAGCAGACTGGTCGTTTTGTGGCACGAGTATTATGGGACACTCTGGATATTGGGCTTCGTGAGAGAGTGATACCAAAACGTCCCATGTTGTTTCACTGGAAACATATAGTTATACCAGGAGCCAGGAACGATGGGATACTGGGTGACGCATGTGGCTAACGGGTTCCAAGTTGTGTACACTCAGGTGGACTTAGGGTGAAAAGAAGACAGACAACAGAGCAAACACGGTACCTCCATCGGATTGAGGCATTCCCGGATGAAAGACCATGCCAGTGCATCGACATTGGCTCGTCCAAGTGGTTTACAACTCTGATATTCACTGTTTCGCCCTAAAACAACACGAATGAGATACAACGTTCACCCAACATCAAGTACATCAACGAGGTGCTTCAATCCTCATTCAGAACTAATACCGGTGCCGGCTTTAAAACAGGGTCTTAACTTTTGGCCAGAGTGTAAATCGATGGAGCATAGTCCTTCACAAATTGACCATCGACAAGAATTGCCTGATTGAAAACAAATCCAACAGGAGCAGCACTCCCCAGCGATAAAGTCAAGACATATGTTTTGATTCCATCGTTGCCAGTAGTGAAAGAAAGAACATTACTATCTAATGACAGTGATGGTGAATGTGTGAGTCTACATTATCGACAACATAGAAAACATTGAAACCAACTCCATTTTCATGATTAAAATATGTATATATGTAGGAAACGCAGCCAAAAATGTTTTGCATCTCCACAATTTGTTCCAAGTCGCCAAGTTGGAGAAAAGCATACGAATGCAGAGGGCCTGCGACTCAAAATCAAAGAAATAAAACATTACCAAGCAAATTTCGTTCCTAGTTGTCACCGTTGATGTTGTGAGTGGTATTGCTCGTCAGTCCAGTCGCGCGAGCAGAAGCTTCACTAAGCAGAAGAGCAACACAGAACAAAAGTACAAATTTCATCGAGTTGAGTTGGTATAAAAGGACTTTCCAATAGCCAGAGAGGAGCAGATGAGAGAATTCCAGTTACAGTCCAGCTGGTCGTTGGGGGTGTGATTTGTTGTTGCGTCGCGTCAATAGACAAGTCGACTCGATCAGGTTGAAACGTTTGGGGAGGATATAGCACAAAGGGGCGTGCGGTTTGGAGATGGAAGGGCCAGGAAATCTGAAATTCAGGAATCATATGTTCGTATCTAACGCGTTGACTCTGCATCCTGGGTCGAAATCTTTGAAGATCCAAAAAGCACAGTGTGCTGCGGCAGACTCCAAAACGTTCGCTACAAATCTTCAAATCATATTTATATTTTTATCGCACCTTTCTTCCGTATCTATTACAGGCATTACAAGCTAGCAGATCCCTTTTCGACGAAATCTCGAACATACTCCTTACGGAATTTGTTTTGATCAATTTCAGCAGACCTGTTGAGGGGAGTCCACTTGGGGTCCTATGACACATGATTCATGATGAGTAAAAAGTAAAGAATTCCTCAGTTCAAGAAGGGGTGTAGACTACAGTCCAAACACTCATATGCCAAACGCTCATATTCTCCAAACAAGCATACCTCCTTGAACAAGCGCATAGCTTGAAGGTAGTTGTTTGTGTCGAGAATGAATCGATGGTATATTCCAGCAGGGAGGATGATCAAGTCTGATTTGTTGACGGCGATTCGAATCCACTTGTCGTTCTTGTCACGAACGTCAAAGAAGCCCGAGCCATCGACAATGTATCGGATTTCCTCGTCTTCGTGCAGGTGTCTGTGTGAAAGTACGTTATAGAAACCGTATCTGTAGAGGCACACCGGATATAGCGATTACATACTCTTCGAAGAAGGTCTTGATCTTGTTTTCGTAATCAGGCAGTTTGGTGGGGGATACGTTGATCTATGAGGTGGGAAGACATATACAGTGAGTACGTTTTCTCCTCTTAAGTACTGAAAGTGTTAATCAAGTGGTGGTCTCTGGTTATACCAGCAGCATGAACACAACCACTTGCCCAGCAATATCAAGCCACATGGATGATACAGTGATACATACATAGTCGCGGTTCTTGTAGTCTCGTTCCTTGCACAAGGCATTGATTTTGTCATCATATGGCGATGAAGCATCAACAAACTTGTACAAGACACCAAACTGGGCCAATTCCTCCAGAGATACAGGCCTGTTTGGAGAGTACTGGTGCTTCTCACGTGGGTCTGACTTGTCTTCTGCGTTGTAGAACCTGTTGTTTGAATGAGGCGAACGAGAAATGAGTTTCTTCTTGTCAAAAAGGCATGTTTTATGGACGAAACTGTGAATAGAGGGACTAGACTACGGACATACCATGCTGACACCATCTTGTATTGACCTCTGAAAGGGAAGCTTTGGGTTTACTAGTTGCTTGGACTGGAGCTGAAATTTGCAAAATTACGCAACACTGCTGAGAATGTCCATGGAAAACAAGCAACAAAGGGACAAGCTGAACGTGTATTCATTCTCAATTTTCAATTATTGTCGCAGAAACGGAACGACTTGGGTTGGACGAAGCGACTATTAGACTTTTGATGGACGAAACAACAAAGACACTTTGCATCAAGATCGCATCTCGCTTCTCAATACACGTCGTCGTACGTGACATTTGAACAATTATTGAATTGGGCCCCAAAATATCTTTTGGTACAGCCTCGTGTCTCGGATTCCACTACGGCTGGTTTTGTCTGCCAAGTAAGTAAGCAAGCAAGAAAACAGGGAAGAAGGAAAGTTTCTTTGTTGGAGTCGCAGGTTGTGTCTCCGATACCGAACGTAAGTCCTCCTCGATCATCCAGATGATGCCTGCTTCTCATCGGAATTTGGTCCTGCAATTTTAACTTGTAGTTTTGTAGGCCGTTTCGTTTCTAAGTGGGCTGCAATGTTCGTGCAGGCCCTAATAGTGCTGTATCTGTCGGCAGCTGCTACAGCTACAGTCCTCATGTATGTATCTAGCCTGTTCTCCTCTCTTCCAGTTGTCTGCATATGGCCGCTAACTGAAAAAACGCATCCGTCGCCCAAACGCTCCTTAGATTACCATTTGTGGTCAACGATCGGCGAACTGTTACCACTTCCTCAAAGTTCATATCTAGAGTAGTCGGAACTGCTGGTGTCTCTTCCATATCAGACACTATTGTCGCCACTGCATATTTGGGAACACCACCGCAGGGGCCATTCAGTATACTGCTCGACACTGGTATGCTACTCTTATAATGCATCCCCAAAATTCAAAATCAGGCTAACACATCTGCTTCTTATAAGGCTCTGACTTGTTTTGGGGTAAATTAGCTCCGCATGCAACCATTCGTCACAACTTTTGTTACCAACTTGTGAAATCGCTGATCTTTCTATTTCTAAACTCCTAGTTCGAAGTTCAAATTGCACAACCGCAACTACGTGTGCTTCTGGACTGTCTTCGTTCAACGATGCCAAATCAAGCACATACAAAAAAGCACCAACTGCCTACACATCGGGAGTTTACGCATACGGTGATGGAACCACCATCAACTTTGTAGCTGGATTTGATACAGTCACTATATCCGGCCTGACTCTACCAAACCAATATGTCGCAGAGGCTGTAACATATAGTACATCTGTCAGCTTCACTGATGGTCTGATGGGTCTTCCACCACCATGTCCATCGGGACAGTCTTGCTCTACCGGCAACTTTGCTACAGCTCCTGATACGTATAGATTCTTGACGAATGCTGTTAGTCAGGGCACTCTTACAGACAATGTTTTTGCGTTTTGGTATAATCCAAACGCAAGTGTGGCCGCTGCTGCTGGAAGTTATGGAGAAGTCTCCATGGGAGGCCTAGATAGTGCGAGATATACTGGATCATTTACTTACTTGCCTTTGCTTCAATCTCTGTCAACCAACTATTGGGTTATATCTTGGGACTATGTGCAATATGGTTCTAGTACCACCAACTTGTTACCTTCTGGTATCAACTATGCGTAAGCTTTAATTCCTCGTGCTTGCTCGAATTATATTGTCTAAGCGCCTGTATTTTGTCATTAGTGTGATTGACACTGGTTCAACTTCATTCGGCATTCCATCCACCACCTACAACAAACTCATGACTTCTTTTGGAAACGTGCAGTGCACAGCTTCCTCAATCAATTCATTATCGACCATATACTTTGGTATGGGTTCTCAAAGGCTG
Source organism: Synchytrium microbalum (assembly GCF_006535985.1). Lineage (NCBI taxonomy): Eukaryota > Fungi > Chytridiomycota > Chytridiomycetes > Synchytriales > Synchytriaceae > Synchytrium > Synchytrium microbalum. Next base: position 111,226 of record NW_022158399.1, on the reverse strand, counting down.
GCCCTTGCTCCTGCTGCGTATATAGATAGCACTGCATCCGGCGGATGCACCTTCTTTGCCACTTCATCTGCTGTTTCTACTGACGGTCTTTATATTGCTGGGTAAGTAAATGTTGGTTCGTGTATTACATCTGTCGTACCAGTCTTGAGCCAAAAAATCAGTATGCTCATGAATCCTTTACTTGGATGATTTTATTAGTGCTGACTTTCAACGAAAGTTTTACACTGTATACGATTATGGCAATTCTAGAATCGGTGTTGCGTCTGCTGTACCCGGTAAGCGCAATCAATGAGTTTATTGTGATTTTTTTTGCATTTTGGTTGGACACTTATCCTTCATACCTCTGTTCAGGTCCTGCTGGCTCATTCTTGGCTGTGTCTAGTGGTTCAGTCGGCGCTGGAGGTACCACAACAACAAATGGCACTACAGGAGGTGGAACGACAGGAGGAGGCACAACAGGAGGAGGAACTACTGGAGGAGGCACAACAGGTGGTGGAACTTCAACAGGCGGTACTGGTACTGGAACAGGTACTACTGGCGGTACTGGCACGACTGGCACGTCTGGAGCATCAACTGCTGCGTCTTCGGCAACCATTCCGTATTATACTTGGATTGCAGTAGTTTTTGGTCTAATTATAATAGGCGCTTGGGGTGCTGTATGGATTATGAGAAGAAGAAAAGCTCAACAATTGGCATCTGGAGTAGGTCCAATGGTAATAGTACAGGGTGGTCCATACCAACCACCATCATCCGGTCCACAAGTTCTAGTCCAAGGCCAAGGATATCCAGGTCAACAAGTATATTCTCAACAACCAACACAAGGTGGATATGTGCAAGAATTCCCTCAAATGCAACAACAGCAGTCAATGTATCCAGAGCCAGTTGCGGCACCTCCCTCCGCGCAACAAGCATATACAGAACCTGCTATGCCACCACCAGGTTATTCGCCTGTACCGCCATACCAGTCTTCTGAAATACCGTTACCACCACGGGCGTCATGGGTTAAACAGGAGCAACAGCAGCAAGAACAGCAAGCACCCGCTGAAGTAGTACTAGGAGAGACAAATCAACGAGCTTCATATGTGCCTCCAATGGACAACTCTCAACGAGCATCATATGTACCACCGATGGACAATTCTCAAAGAGCTTCATATGTACCAGCGATGAACAATGCTCAAAGAGCTTCATATGTACCACCAATGGACAATGCTCAAAGAGCTTCATATGTACCACCAATGGACAATGCTCAACGTGCTTCATATGTACCACCAATGACCGATACCAACAATGAGCCCTCGTCTCAAATAACACCCGATCCAAGACGATCCTCAAAACGACTATCAACCGTCCCAACTCAGTTTGCAGCCCCATACGAATCCAGACTGTCTTCCGAGTCCATTGGTAGAAACAACAATAGGTTTTCGCTGCAGCCACCTATGCAACCATCACCTATAAATAGCAATAGACTGTCAATGCCACATCTGCAAGTAGGAGAAGGATTCGCATCTGCACAACCGGCACCACAACGATTATCGTCTTATGGACAGCCGATATTGCCTGATAGTAATGCTAGTAGCAGAGACGTGACGTCGATTCATAGATTGTCGTCTGTGCCGCCCGTGTCGTCGGAAGCTCCACGGCTGGATTTGGATTTGTCGTCTGGGACTGAAGACGTGACTGATTTGCATATACCACAAAACCAACAATAGGTCTTTTATAAAAAAAGGGTCGCCTCTTATTGAACAATATTCATTTTTTTGGTATTATAATTTCTTCTGGTCGTAACGGACTTTTGAAAAAAGAATATATTTTAAACCTGATTTATCGACTACATATTTGAAACAACAAGCGTTTCGTTGTAATCCTTTACAAGCGGGACTTCCATACAGGTTTATCATGCCCTACTTTCCTCGTAGGTTCATCAATAGTCAGATACGTATCGTTAATCTGAATAACAGGCTTGACGAACTGTACACGTCCTCTCGGACCTGTTGGATGCTCATCAAAGATCTCATGCGAAAGCACATGAGGATGTTTGGCCACCCATGTATCAATTAGCTTGGCTTCATGTGCGCTTATATCTTCATCATACTAGAGTGCGCGAAAAAAATTCAGCAAATACTATAGAACCTAATTTGTAATTTCACAACAACACCATACCTTAAACAACGGAAATGTCCTTACGAACTCAACCGTCTCCGTCTCCGGATACATCCCCAACGATCGAATATACAGCGACGTTTGAGCTAGGGACGCTTGTACGAGATATGACCCGCCAACCGTAGCACGTTTGAGCAACGCTTGAAGCGTTCCCAGTGCACCGATATGGCCCGTCATCATGTCGAGACATGTGGCGGGTATCAGTGTTGGGTCTGTCGTTGGGAGGCCGTGTGCTTTGGCCATTAGGCGGCCCTAAGAAACATAAAGATGTTAGGATTGAAGCAAAAAACCCCCCAAACGTCATGACAATGAAATACTTGATTGTCAGCTAATCCCGTGAATGCCTGTGCAAGCTGCTCCCATCCAGGTCTGTTACTCCACGGCCCACTATGTCCCCAAGCGTTGACACTAACATACACAATCCCTCTGTCTCGTCCCGCAACCATCTTGGCAACATCGTCAGCTCCGAATCCAAGTTTCTTTAATGCACCGTGTCGGTACCCCTGTACAAGCACATCACAGTCTTGGATAAGCTCACGCAGTTTGGCTTTTCCTTCTGGTGTCTTGAGGTTGATTTCACATGTTCGTTTGCCGAGTGATGTTTCTAGATGTAGGAATGACGAAAGAAATAGAGTTGAGATCAAACCTCTATATAGAAAATGCAATAATACAACCAAAAACGAGGGAATGTAATAAATGTCTCTTTGGCGCTTACCAATCATGAAGGAATCCATGTCAGGGGTCAGCGCATACGGTCCAGTAACTTTTAAGACGTCTGCGCCGTGCTCGGCGAGCATGCGACTTGATGTCGGTCCCGCCAACACACGTGTGATATCAAGGACTCGGATGGCTTCCAGTAAACGTGTTGGATTGTTTGATTTCAGAGGTGCTGGTTTCCATTTGGTGGGGAGATTGGTGGTTAATGGTATTACTTCAACTGGTGGGAGTGTTTTTAGCACTTTGCCCTATATAAATTATGTGAGTGAATGAGAAAAAAAGAGGAGACCTAACAACTTACATGAGGATGCCTCTCAAATTCCTCAAAACTCCTAACCATACACCCACACGACCCCGCATCAACCAACTTATTCTCCAACTCTTGCGCATCACACTGCATCGTTCGATCCTCCACCATCTTTTTCGAAGCAGCTTTATCTTTACTGTCCAGCATGGTGAAAATCTTGCGATCAATGCCTCCCACGATATCAATTGAGGCTTTGGTTGAGAAGCTCTTGTGCAGGTAAATGTGCTTGTTGTTTTTGGCACGGTGTATGCCGGTGAGACTTGATCCGTAGCCACCGTCTGCGATTACTTGAGCCTACAAAATCGTAGATTTAGTGTTAGACCACAGGATGCAAATGGGAGGTAAAGTTCAATTCGTGGGGAGTTCTTTTTGCAATAACACACCATAAGTTTTCTGAATGGAACCGTATCAACAGCAGTAACTTCTTGCGACAGTAGCGATAATGATGCATGGTCTGTATTCACACGTAGCGAGGGTGTTCTACACAAAACAAGACGAAAAAACGTTAGCAAAATATGGAGCCTGTTGGGTGTGACGACATGTGGATGCTCAACTGATTCCCAGTAGTCTTTGCCAATTCAGCAATCGTGACCCCAATAGCGCCATGTACACCAGCAGCCGCCTCTTTAATTCGAAACTGGGTAGGGAACAGTTGTGATGCAGAGCCTTCAAATTCGACGAAAGTCTCGTTTGTTGGTAGTGTGTGGTTGAGATGGACAAGGAGAGATGCGCATGCTTTACGGGATCCATCTTGGATGGGTGTGCTGAGCTTGCTCAGTTTGGAGGATGTTGGGATGCTCATTGTTGGTAATGGCCTTCTGCGGCAGGTATGAATGTTTTTGCAAAACGACGCGTCGACAGTTTGCATTGATCTGATAAACAACTGCTCTATTTACTATTATTTGCGAAAACTATTACAGATGAGAATCTGCCTGCTACTTAACTCAGTGCTGGGTATATGATGATGATAATGAGGTTATGATGGGCAAACCTGAATTTTAGGGAGGATCAGCTCATGCCACTGAAAAACAACAAATGAGACAAAGTGGGTGTTACCTGGCTGTATACCAAAAGGGTGTAGATGAATTTTAGGTGATCAAAGTAAATCACCAAAAAAAACTGTTCTGCTGCGGCACGCACCAGTCATTGCATTTCTTCCCAACTTGATCTAGCTGCCAACACTTTCCCATCACCATCACTCGAAAAGCAGCTCCAAAACACCGCCAAGCTAAACCTCAACAAATCCTTTCGATCCTTTGCGTCAACAGCCAAGAAAGCATACTTGTTTGTCAATGCAAATCCTTCAAACCCACGTATATTAGTATTTAAGATTCCCAACGGCGTTTCCTGCTTGGCATCTAAAACAGTAATCTCGTCCGTTGCTTTCGGCAACCATTTCGGATCAGCCAAATCAACACCAACGATTCGTTGAGCGGTATCGTATACAAAGAATAATGTGGTTTTATATACGTGCATGGAGCTTAAATCTTCTGATGGACCTGGTGGGTTAATAATTCCACGGAATTTCAATGGTGCTGATGGTGAGGAGTATGGTGGCATTATGTCAAACATGAAGACCTTGGTGTCGGCTTGCCGTCCGGCATACATGTATCCATCTGACATTGGTGATGGGACATAGACAAGTGCTTCTAGTCCTGCGTTCTGATCTGTAGTTGTTGATGGGTATTGATCGAATACGTCCTGTATGAGCCTATAAGACAGTGGGTGAGATTTGATGTCGTTCTGTGCAAGCTGATCTTACCATCGTCGTGTTATTAGCCCTTCAACAATGTTGAATTCAATGATCTCGGCAGGATATTCAACACCCAAATACACAAATTCGGTTCTGTTCTTGACAATGGTCAACCCTTCAAGATCTAGCTTCTTTTGTACCTTCCATTGATGCAACAGATTTCCATCGACGTCAACAGCAGCTAGTTTTCCATTATCGCTAACTACATATCTAGAAGATTGTAATTTTGTTAGCGTTCTGAAGCATACCAAACATCAAAACCTTGCAGGACTCACAATGTTTGATTTTTCGGATCCCAGGCCAAATCACTAGGCTCGAATTTCGCAGGCAGGTGTCCAGCAATACTCGTGCCGCTACATTGGGTATCTGGAGCTACAAAGAATCTATGTGATTCGATCCGGTGCTGGCCGTCGTCCTTTCTGAAAACATTCAACGCATTCAATTGGCTGGGAATCACGATCAAAGTGAGGGAAAAGGCCAAGATAAGAGCTATCGTGTACCGCTTTTGCATTGCTTGCTCCTTCTTGGCTAGTCTTGGTTTAATACGGTTGAAAGGGCTCCTACATTGATATCTTTTGACGAAGGGGTGTGTGCGAAGGATGCAGACCGTGATGGACTAGTTCCACGTTCGCATTATATTGAAATGACTGTCCAGACTATTGTGGAATTGAAGTGTGCATTGGAATCATGTCCATTGTGAGGTTGCTTCTGAGTTCTGAAACGAGATTTGACACCAAGCAGACAACAACCAAGATAACGTCTAATAGAGTGTTGGCAAATTGGAAAAATGTATTCTATTTATGCTACCGCAGCTTGAAATTGCTAATTTACGTCTGATGCCAAAACACATTCACCAAAATTTACATATTCATACCATTGTTTACCCTCACTGCACAGTCCTCATGTTGCCACTACCAAACTTTCGTTGATCTATCAAACTATACGATGGCAACACTTCCTCCTCAATTACTCCCATCTCATGCACACATACAGCAGAGCTCGACGAACTATTTACAGCTCGACCAGACAGACCCGTCACGTCCTCAGTCAGCCTCACATCACGATCATCTCGACGTCCCTGCTGAATCCTCATACAGAATCTACTACCTCGATTCGAAAGACATGTAATAGCAGCTACAAGCAGAGCAATGGCAAAGATACATCCTGCGATAGCGGATACTGCTATTGTTCCACTATTGCTGGGCTCGTCGTCGTTGGCAGGAAGAGAATCAGAATCGTGGTATCGGGCTTCTGCGGGTGGGTTTCGGAATATGACTTTTGATGACAAGTATTGATCTGTTGCGAGTGTATTAGAGTTTGCAGTGGTGTTTGTTGTTTGGCTAGTCGTGATACTGGCCAAGAGCAAGATCAAGCCGAAGACGTACTTTATACTCGAAACCTATCGTCACAAACGCTTCTGTGTGTCAGAGCATCAAGTCATTGCAGTCGCTGAATACACAAGTGGTTGTTCACCTTAGCCATAGCATTCAGCTCGAGAAAGGAGTCCGAGGATCATGCCTCACAGTGGTTTACTGGTTTCTCAAGTCAAGGAAACACATCCTCGTGAAATGTGTAAAATCAAAAATTAAGCTCACAGGACTTTGACAGTATGTCATAGCGAGGAAGAATCACGACCTTTCAAGAGACACGACGTTTTAAAGATCGCAAGTAATTGAGTGGTTGTCATCGTATTCCTTCTGGAAATGATGCTTTTACTATCTTTCTTGGTAACAGTTCATGCCAAGATGGTCATGTAAGAATTTTCTGTTGAAATTATGCTGTAAAGTTTTGGTTTTCGGAAAAACGTCAACACCAAAAAAAACGGAGTAACTGACCTCACAATTTCGTCTTTTGAATAATGTAGTCTCCCTTTCTTTCTTAAAGATCAACCAAGCCAACAAGCCGTATTGTACACAGCAGCTGGAACTGCTAACGTGTCTGCTTTCGATGGTGTTATGGTCGCATTGGCTCACATTGGGAGTCCGCCGCAAGGTCCATTTGGTCTGATTTTGGATACAGGTCGGCGAGCTGAAAACACTCTCAGTAGTATTGACGACATACGCATACTCATATTTCTACCTGTATTCTAGGCTCTGACTTGTTTTGGGGTAGCGTCGACAACATCTGAAACACAACCTAAAATCAAATCTAACGCTTTACTTTCAACACAGTTCGAAGCTCAAAATGCACATCAGCAGTATTTTGTGCTCCTGGTCTTTCATCCTTCAACCATACCAGGTCCATCACATACGAACAGGCTCCAACGACATACAGAACTGGTGTATACCAGTATCGAGACGGAAGCAACATATCCTTCTCATCTGGATTCGATACAGTATCCCTCGCTGATCTGACTGTAAAGCACCAGTACATTGCCAAAGCCATCACATATAACACAACTGTCGGATTCACGGATGGTATGGTGGGTCTTCCACCACCATGTCCAGTAAATCAAACGTGTTCCACTGGTAAATTTGCGGGTGCTCCTACCACGTATCGATTCCTGAGCAATGCTGTTAGTCAAGGTCTACTCACAGGCGAGGTGTTTGCGTTCTAGTATAACCCAAACGCTAGTTTCCTTGTTGCTCCTGGCGCTTTTGGAGAAGTGACCATTGGAGGTATAGACAGGTCTAGATACACGGGATCGGTGAGGTATATGCCGCTGGTCGCACCTCCGTCTGGGCGGTATTGGGCTGTTTCGTGGGATTACGTGCGATATGGGTCGAATGCAACCAATTTGTTACCAGCTGGTGTCAATTACATGTTAAGTGACAACCCGTCATGATTTAGCTTTCGAAGAGGTTTTCCCCTGCTTTTGAGCCCAACGAATCTCAAGCTTCTTTCCTTTTTATAGTGTGTTTGACACTGGCTCAACGAGATTTGATCTTCCTTCACCGACTTATGACGCATTAATATCTGCCGCTGGTTCAGTCCAGTGCACGACTGCTTCAACCAGCTCATTAGCAACAATCTACTTTGGTCTAGGATCTCAAGGACTGGCTCTCCCACCTTCTACGTATATCGATGCAACAACGACAGGAGATTGTGCATTCTTTGCTACTTCAACACCTGTTCTTCGTAATGGGATTTATGTTGCTGGGTATGTTGATGCATTTGGCTTGATGAAACCATTTTTTTTGGTCAACTGTCGAAAGACCTCTTACAGTGTCCTCTGGTAGGGCTGCTTTTCAACGAAAGTTTTATACCGTCTATGACTATGGAAACTCTAGAATTGGCGTTGCGTCTCCGGTTGGAGGACCTGCTGGTAGCTTTTTGACTGTAAATTGACAGTATCAATACACGATTCTATGTACTGAAAATTAGACGTTTCAGATGAAGCTGTGTGATTTTGTCCTTTTTTCGCCTTTGACATCTTTGGGTATTTGAGCTCCGAGAACCATCGAGATCTATAAAGTTCTATGACACTTTGATACATGGTATAACCACACCCTCTTTTTTATTGGTACATACACTTTGCCTTGTTACAACATTTGGGTTGTTTGTACATGACAGCTTGAAAACAAAATATATAACTCTACTATTTTACCACCCAACACCATGACCCCGTCCCCTCAAATTGGAATCTTATTATTATGAAAGCTCTTACCAGCCCTTCCTTCATCACTAATGCTATAAGTTGGTGGCGTCGACAAATCCTGCATATGCATAGCAGCACCATTGTTTAAAGTATAAGCTCGAGGTGGATTTGTGACATTGTTATTAATAGCAGCACCGAATCCAGCGTCACGTGTGCCATTACGTCCACCACGATCCGGTGCAATACGACGTCCACGAGCACAACAGTCATTATATCTCATGCTTGGATTTGAGAGAATACATGCCATCATTGCGACGAGTAGAGCCATGGACAGGACGATTGAAGCGATAATTGACATTGCTAGAGATCCATCGCTTGGTTGAGTGTGGTAGTCGTATGGGTCAAGTGGGAGTGTTTGGTGTTGCTCTGATGGGTCTCGTAATATGAATCTAGATGGTGGTGGTGGGTTTGAGTGCTCGTTTGCGATTGGTTCTGAGATTTCGTGTTTTAGGGCAGCATGGGCGGTAACGTTTTGGATTTTACTGCTATCGTGATGATGCCATGTAGCGTGAGCGGTATTGTCGCCACTGTCTGCGCATGGCTGGGCATTGCTGTGTGCAGATAGAATAAGGAATGCTACTAGTGTCGTATACCAGATCTATTTTTTGAAGATAAAAAGCAGACCTGAGTTTGTGTTTTACGCCAATTGTTTGTAATTTTCATATCGATCGGTGTACGTACCGTAGCAGAGAATTGCATAACTTCTCAAAATGAATTGGTTTAAATATTATACTATGTGGTGAAATTGGAGTGACGAGTGTCCTCGTGAAATGTATCTGTTTTGACAAACAACAAAGCGTGAGGACATGTAAGATTTGACAGGGAAGGGGTCACGGTGAGAGCTCAACATCGTGACATGAGATGAAAACGACACGTCCGTTCACATAGCAGCCGCGATTGCATCTACAATCTTTATAGCATGAATGTAGCTTCAAAGTTCCGACCAGAACTCTGCGCGATTAAGATATAGTTAATCTTGAACTCCAAATCCATGCCTTGACGTGTCTCGTCTCCATAAGCTTTGACGGCTGCTTTTCTCTCCAAATCCTCTCTCTTCCCTTTCGTCAATTTTTCACTCTTTTGCACGTCACTTCTCTCACAGACAACGGAGCTTGATACTATAAGCTTCAAACTGACTCGCCGCCCATAACAGTCTCAAGCCACCGTCTCCATAATGACAGACGCTCCTTTAACTGCAGCCCAAAAGGCCGAGTTCTCTGAATGCTTCAAAGTGTTTGCTGGCCGAGGAAGTCATGGACACATTGGTGCCAAGGAACTCATGAACGCCATGAAGTCTGTTGGATTGAACCCTACTGAGGTATGTATAGCCTCTACTATAGTCTCGTTTGGACTCTGTCCATCAAGCTATTCGCTCGAAATCAATCTCGATTTTCGGATGAGAAGCACACATCAAACATTTTGCAAGGATGATTCGCGATAAGACTGTGAAGGGGCTCTGATGCTAGGCCATCAACAAGCTATATCTCATTCATCGATGGCGCATTCATGCCGCTATATCCGATGTTTCCCTGTCGATTGCTCTTGTCCTTCTCCCTTTTTTTTGTTGGGGGTACAAAAGAGACTCAAATCACTCATGTTTTTATCAACAGGCTGAAGTGACTTCTCTCATCAACGAAGTCGACACCACTGGCAAAGGCAACATCACCGAAGACCAATTCTTGGTTATGATGGCTCACAAAACCAAGGGTATGTTGGACTCCATATTGGGCGACAGCAGGCAAAACCTTTCAAACAAACTCGAATTTTCTAAATACCATTGTTCATGATCTACAGGTGGTCAAGCTCACGAAGACGAACGAGAATTCCGAGCTGCTTTCAACTTATTGGATGCCGATCAAGACGGCCGTATCTCTGCCACCGAACTCAGAACCATCTTGAAGGGCTTTGGCGAAGACCTCACTACTGACGAAGTCGACGAATTGATCAAGGAACACGATGTAGACGGTGACGGTTACCTCGGTTATGAAGAGTTTGTCAAGATGTTGAGACACCATTAGATTAGTAGTGAGTACCTTGCACTATTCTGTCTGCTTGTATTGATTCAGAGTACTAATTTAGATTGGTTGCCATCGTAGGTTGTATCGTAGTCGTTTGGTCCTTGCTGCAAGCGGTCATATAGAAGTTGCTAGTTGCTTAACCATAAAAAAAATAAACTCATTTTTCACTATTTATCAAGTGCTGTCTGGCGATTGTCGTTTTACGATTGTTAATTTATTCTACGATTGTTCATTTAGGACGAATTCGACAGCAAACGCCTCACCAAGCCTAGTTCTTGACACCATGTCCAATCAGCGTTGAGAATAAATCAGCGTCAAAAATAGAAACTTTCAAGACAGAGAGGCGCAAGATAGGGACAGCTCAAGCAAGACGATTTTTGGTGTCATAGCGAGTCTAGCACACAAAGCTTCTCGGTCTTGCTTGCTCGAGGCTCAAGGTAAACCTTCAAATCTGGAATGCTTAAACAACTCGTCTCGGTTTTTCAACCGAATGTACCTAGTAGCATGATCTAAAATGAGTATCCCACTTTTAAAGGAACTCTTGTGTTAGTTCTCTCATTTCCAGGTCTCTCCAACGAGCCATGTCTTATGTGAAGAACCTCATCTCCCTCGCAGACATCAACAAGGCAGCAGTGGCAGGTTCAACATTGACCTATCCTTGTCAAAAAAGCATTGTCCAGTCCTTGACCAACATATTTGAAAATAGTGATACCAAGTATGTGACTTGATGTTTCTCGTTTGATGATGATCTGGCGTTTTGACCGGCACGTGAAAAGCTGGGAGACTAGCGGCTTTGTGGACTGGGAAACTGGAGTCGTAGAACATCTACTCGATACTCCCGCTTGAACTGACTTTACTACTCAAATACTAGTTTCCACTTTGATTACTGCGAAAATATCAATGACGGACGTGGGTACACTGCAGGAATCGTTGGATTCACAACGTAAGTAAACAATATCGCAAATCAAGAACTCGAGCACATTTGTTACACTCACACCGATTGGGATTCATCAACAGAGCCACCCATGATGCCTTCTCAGTTGTCACCAATTACACGAAACTGCAACCCAACAATCAACTCAATCCATATTATTCAACACTTCAAGCTTTGAATGTTAGTGGATCGTCTTCGACCAGTGGTCTGTCTGGATTTTGTGACGCATGGGCGGCGTCCTGCAATGATACAATCTTCAGACAAGTGAGCAATTCATTCGCGTTCTTTCCTTCGCTCAATCGAAGCTGACAGATTGAACAAACTAATCCTTTCAATCAAAAGGTTCAAGTGAATACCACGGATTACATGTACTTTGATCCTTCACAAGCTCTTGGCATGGCTGTCGGCCTGGTTTTTCCCCTAAGCTATGGACAAATGTACGACGCAGCAATTCAGGTATAGTACTTCGCGTGAATGAACGTACATATCTTAAATTGACCATTTGTCCGTTTATATAGCATGGTTTGGAATCAGATCCAGATTCATTGCCTTCAATGATTGCCAAGACTCAAAGTACCATGATATCAAACGGTACGTTGCTGCAATTAAAGCACTTGGTGTCTCGAACTTTGCTAACATCGTTCACACCAAACATTAGGCTATGCACCAACAGTTGCAGCGGGAGCTGACGAAATAGTCTGGATGACAACATTCATGAATACGCGTATCTACACTTTAACGCATGGTAAACATCAAATCGCCACATCAAACTACTTCTTTCTCCTTTCGTGAGCTTGATACCTCCCACTCATCTCATTTGTGCCAAAACTTTTTTTCTACGTTTTGTCAAACATCATTGCTCACCACATACCTATTAAATCTATTAGCATCCACCGCTGCAACCAGGAATGTCTGGAGCCAATCGATTACTCGCGTGAAATCATACCAATATGCAGCTTCTCAAGGATCATGGAGTTTTGAAGCCAGTTTGGTAATTACTATTCATCATTTTGACAACAAGTGCGTTTCTGACCTTGACTTTCATTGTACACAGAACGCCTTGGACAACGATGGCAAAGTCGTTACACTCAATTGTGACCCTGAGCTTTGGACTCGCTTTGTCCCAACTTACAGGGCAGAATCCGAAACACCAAAGATTGCTACCATAGTTGGAATCATCGTCGCCATCTTTATTGGGTTGCTGGTCGTCCTGGCAGGGTATATGTATTGGAAAAGGTACCGCAACAACAAGACCACGATTCCCTACTATTGAAAGGTGGAAAGAAAGTTAAGCATTAGGTATAGAATCTTCAAGCCTCATGTGACATTGTAAAAACATGAATTTGTAGATCAGAAAAACGTCAATTTATATATATATCAAACCGTGAGTGTAGAGCACATATTAAGTCAAAAGATAGACCAAGTAATACTTTCAGAATTTCGTCAAGTGATTCTGTCGGATGGACTTCAGTCCTTCCACAAAGTCCCATGTATAAAAACTGTTGTTGCTCTCAATCACGTACGGAAACTTTTTCAAAACCGTCGTTGAACTTCAAACTCTAAAGTGGGGATCGGTGGCCAGTCTAATTGACAATATTCTCATTAGGTATGTGTCTCAAGTCGTCCAGGCAGCTTTTCCCTGTTTCCCATTCTTCTACACCAATTTCGAAACCAAACTTTTAATCATTCTTAAAAATTACGCAGTTGAAATTTCCAGACATGCGAGAACCACTATTACCATCACTTGCTACAGTATCGGGAACCTCGGAGGCACCTAAACAAAGTGCATCTACCATCCACACTCCAGATTCTCTCAATTTCGGATTCAAAAAGTCAACATCATCAAAAGCCTTGCTTCATGATGCAACCACACCCGGTAGTGAAGAACCACCACGGAGCTCCGTCACTTCCTTATCGGATCGATTCTTCCTACCATCTTTGCATGAACGCACTCAGTCTCGTCGGTCGTCAATGACAAACTGGGTTTCGCAAATCGATGCGATATATAGCAAGAATGCGAAATCGTCTGATGATCTATCCGCCATGACTCGAATGAATAATAATGGTGGTGCAATGTCAACTGACGACTTGACAAAAATGTCTATGAATGGAAGAGGATCAGGATCAAGGAAATCGTCCGCAGACGAGGATGGTGATTCTGAAACGACAAGGACGCCAGTTAGTGGTGAAGCTACCGACATACCGGAGCCTGTAATGCCAGAAATGAATCGATCAGATTCCGAAATACCCAAACCTACTGCTGTTGTTGAGACAGCTTCGATTCCATCCGCCTCGAATGTTATGGCTCCTCTACAAGCTATCCCTTCCGCTACTGCGACTCTCCTTGCGCACAAGCAGCTCCAAGCTCTTCGAATGGGCAGTCAATCGTCAATCCCAGAAATGGATGGTGAAACTGCCGAAGACGACGATGAAATGTTTATCAAGCGGTCCACATCACGGTCTTCCATGAAACTGGATCGTATTCTAGGACCGCGGCAAGACTCCAATGCCAGTCTCGACAAGGCTATCGACTCGATTATACAAGCACGGCCACGCCATGCACCTGATTCACCCAAACCTGAAAAACGGCCGTTATCATCTCTGATTACATTCGAAAGACCAATTTCAACCCGAGCTTTGAACCGACCGCTATCAGCTACCGCTCTCAACACGGACTCAGATGGATCTGTGACACCCAGTGGCCGATCAATAGACTCGAAACCTAGTCTATTAGGAATGGAGAAATCACCACTCACTGATCGCAAACAACAGAAATCATCTCTACCCAATTCACCAAGCTTGGAACACAAGTCGCCTCATTCACCAGCTGGATTGAGCAAAGCTCTGCAACAGATCTCGCACGTATTCAGTTCCTCGTTTCGTAAACAACGCAGTCAGCAAGATATTGAAATCGTTACGCCGGAAGATACGTCTTCAAACCATTCAATCCATTCAGTACATTCACGTGGTGAGACACATGTACCTTCTGACGTAGGATCTCCTGAAATGCCGAAATTGCTGAGGAGGTCTAAAAGTCGGATTTCAAATGGTGGATCACCTGGTATGGGATCGTTACAGTCGCTGCATTCTAGTCATGAGGATGTGTCGAGAGGACCCTCAAAGAACAACTCGAATGTTGATTTGTATCATGGCGAAAATGGAGGTGTAGTTGCTAGTCGAGCTATTCCTGAAGAAGCTCAAGCAGCAGGAGATACAAAAGTTGAAAAGAAGAAAGGGTTTGGGTTGCCTTCATTGCCATCTATCCATCTGGGACTATCGAAACTCAAGAGTAGCAATAGTCTCAAACACTTGTCTGAACTAGTTGCAGATCCAGTCCTACCAAGTCAAGACAAACCAATAGTAGATCTACCACCACCTCCTCCTAAAGCTAATGGCGCTTGTGCTATCTTGGCCTCTGCTGTTATATCCCACCTCCTCGAAAACACTCCCGATGAAAAACTCACCAAGCGACAGCATGTAATAGCATCACTCCCTCAACGTTCCAATATCTTGCTGATTGATATGAGACCGACACATGAATTCGTACAAGAGCATATTGTTGGATCGGTGAATGTCAATCTACCACCAATAGTCATCAAGAGATTTAGGAAAGGTGTCATATCTGCCTTTTCAATTGATCCATTCTTATTGGCAGACACCAAAACCGAGTTTGAAACATGGAGACGGAAGTGTTCTGCTGAACCAAGCACGCCTCGATATGTGGTTGTATATGACGACGATATGACAGAACAGGATGCTGAAAGCGAGGCTTGGTGTATGGTATCGGTCTTGCTGCTTGGTCTTGCAGACCACCTATACGATGTCTCGTCAGGCCGCAAATTCTCAACGACAGATGGTCTACCAGGTGTCCAAGAATCACGTCGAGCTACAGTCGGATACGTGAGGGGTGGATTCAAAGAATTGCAATCTATACCATCTTCGCAACCCCTCATTCGAGCCAGCATAGCACTCCCACAAGTCAACTCGATACCACCAATGTCATCATTACAGTTTGGATCCTCCATAACGGACTCTGATTCCCTATCTGGCGGCATACTGTCATCCACACCATCATCACTCCCACTAAACAGTTTCCTGGGAGAAAACGGACCGATGAAACGTGGTGGTCGGAAAGCTAGTGCTTTCTCTATCAATACCGCTACAACTGCTCAGCCACGACGGCTGACTATGGCAAATAATCAACGTCCTTGTCTATTGCGGGATGCTGGATCTCCACAAGTACGAGAATTACGAGCTGGATCTTTTGCTCCTACAGTCCTATCCGATATCACTGGTAGCACACCATCACATTCAACTGTCAGTGAACCACGCATGGTGTCGCTTGTCGGTGACGGAGACCTCAATCAGCAAAACGATGCATCATCACCGCTTTCGGCATCTGACATGCCAACACCCACAGAACCATATTCGCAAATACTGGACTGGTTGTATCTTGGATCGGATACTGTGCCTACGTCGCTTGATGCTGTTGACTCGTTACGGAAATTGGGTGTTACACATGTGCTGAATATGGCCAAGGAGATTCGAGATGATGCTGTTGAACATGATGGTCGTTTTGTGTTTAAGTGGATCAAGACGGAGGATTCTTCTGATCACGCTATGGAAGAGCCGTTGGTTGAAGCAGTTGATTTCATACGTAAGTTCGATGCTTGTTGTTTTGCACAATCTTTGGATTCGGTGAGTAGTCTTATTTGATTGATGCCTAACAACCTTCTTCTAATCTTACAGAAAACGCTCACAAAACACCAGGATCAATAGTATTCGTACATTGCAAGGCTGGCAAATCACGATCAGCCACAGCCGTCCTAGCCTGGCTCATCACCCACAACAACATGACGCTAAAGGAAGCATACCAACACGTACGCCTCAAGAGACCAGAAGCAAGTCCCAATCTCGGCTTCTTTGCCGTTCTCATGAGAATGGAACAGGATATTCGCGGAACCGTTACCATCGAGCAACCTAATCAGTAACAAGACCAAGATTATCAAGAAACAAAAAAATGAAGAGTTTTCCTATCGACATATTCGTTTCAGCTTATAGAATGATTATATAGCATATTCATTTTGGGAGGTGTAATAAAGGAGTAAAAGTTGTAATGTGCTTTTTTATGGTTTTCGAGCTGCGTGCAACCCTTTTTTGACTGCTCAACTCTAACAGTTCTAGTAGTTCTGTGCTTGAAGGAGCGTCGAGGAAGGTAGTTCGCGTCTCATAATGCTTTAGAACGTGCCTCTCGAGAATCGGACTTTGAAAACCTGGCACTTTTTGAACGTGTTCTTACAGCTGGCCAGTAGCGATCGCTCGTAGAGAAGTCGCATAATATTCTTCTTTTGCATATTTTACGCTATATGACGACTAGCATGGTGCTCAGAACTTGGATCGTGATGGCATTTGTTCCAATTTTCAGAATTTCACTTTCCAACCAATCAACACTTCACTTTCGTTTACCATCTGCAGATAGGTCCAACGCATCACTTCGTAAACCATTCAGCACAGCCAGCTGTACTTTCAGCCTCTGAACAGCCCGTTGTTAGAATCCAGCAGATCGTGTCTCCTACTAAAACCTTGCAAGCACCACAGAAAAGTCAACTCTACCCCAACCTGCCGTTGCAACGATGATGAAGTTTGTGGAGAAGCAGATCACATACCCAGCTGGCCCTAGCACTGTAAGTAATCCACTGAACGACGCTCGAAAGGAGAGCTTGCAAGCCTCTTGCCAAGGTTTTTTTCTGAAGTTGCAATGTTATGCTTTGAAACCAATTCAATCACTGAAGGAAGCCTCAAATGAGAGCGTCCAAGTCTTGAACACTGGTTTTAATACATTTGTAATGTATGCTTACACAAACAATTCGCCTAGGTATACGTGGCTGGTTCAATGAATGCCTGGAATTACCACAACACGATGATGACCAAACAGGCGGACGGCTCGTTTATTATTACGCTGGAACTCTACCCGTCAATTCAAGATACACAGGTAACGGATGGAGTATTGCTTCCGGTTTGATCAGGAGAAAAAAAACTCAGCGTTACTTGGTTTTGTAGGTGAAATTCATCGCTGATGGTCAATGGGTAACATGCGACACCTACCCAACAACATATAACGGATACGGGTCCCTCAACAATGTTATTTCCGTAACCGCCGAAGACATTGAGGCTCTCTTTGTAACTCCCGAAAAGCCTGCTCCCGAAAAGATCAATGCGGCAACATCCCCAACCAGCACCACAACGTTTACAAGCACTCTTACGAATACTTCACCATCCACTCCATCAATGTCAATTCCGAATGCATCATCGCCAGCTGTCAGTGAACCTGTGTCTGTAGCTGCACCTGTGGGAGTAGCTACCAACCCAGCTCTGGAACGAGTCATTGCACCAGAGCGCGCCGCCGTTGCTCCTAGACGGTCAAACACCACAACCGGTAACTCGTCTAGCGATCTCAGAGAGCCGATTGACCGTGTATATAAGGGGTTTGTCGAGTTTAGTGGAGAGGTAAGCCAAAAAAAGTCACATTTTGGGTATAATAATAGGGAACGTTCACTAACCTTCCCTCTTCTTAACAAACTAGACGTTCTCGGTCCCATTAACAGTCTTGCTCAAATCCACTGCCGAAAAAGTGGAAAGATTACTTCGAAACTTGCCCAAACAGTTATCAGAAGCCAAGCTACAGCGAAGCAACAATACTGCCACTCCAACAGATCAGGCTGCCTTGTTGTTGGCCGCGTTGTATAAGGTCCATCGGAGAGAGATCTCTGACCAGTCGTCGGTTCTGACTCGTATTCATACCTTCCTTCAAGTAAGTTGGTTGATCCTTGAAACCATATTCACTGGAAGGTGTGTTTCTAATTTTTCTTTTCCTTGTAGACTTCGTATCCAGCTGTAATTCCATCTATGCCTGCTCCCAACCGTCCATTATTGAATGTTGAATTGGCATATCTGGAAGGTCTAATGAAGGAACTGTCTAAAATTCAAACTACCGTATCTCATTCCAGTGATGAGTCATTCTATGATTCTATGGTTGCTGATTTAACAATGATTCGAGCTGGTAAGTGTTGCAGTGATGATTCCATTTCGAAGTTGACGACAACATTCTCACGTTCGTTCCATGTCTTGTTCTTCTCTTTAGTATACACCAATTTGTTACACAGACTATTAACCGTATGGCCTGACCTCGAAAAGGAACGAACTGCAGTCACCAAAGAATTCAACGCCTTGTTAGAAAGCAGAGCCAAGGCTCTCGCATCTCCCGTCGATGCACCCAAAAAAGTCGAAGAAGAAACACCAGCAGTTCCAGTCGCCGAACCATCATCAACAATAGTCGAAGCACCAACATCATCAGCACCACAACCATCATCTGTAAAATCAACATCCGTAACACCACCATCACCAGTCAAATCAAACGCAGCTGTAAACTCGTTGTCCGGATCACCCGTAAACGAGAACTCTGTAGCAATCTCATCGTCGCCCGACAAGGAGGCATCATTAGCTCAACTACCCGCTATGGATTTCAAACCAATCGCAATCCCGCTTATTACCACTGACGTGGCTACACCCGTATCAGGAGCAGTCTCTACGCCTTCAACGGTCAGTCTAGCAGCCATGAGCCCCGCAACGTTGAATGCAGCACCACTGTCATCAGATGCTATATCACCATCGCTGCCATCCGCCGAACCAAGTCCGGTTATAGCCGTAGCACCGGTGATTGCACCAGCAGCAGAAGCCAAAAAGTCAACTGAAGTGCTGCCATCTGCTTCCGACGCATCGAAAGCTAAACCCGATTTATCAATCACCATTCCTAATGTAAAGCCGAAAAAGAGGGCTAGCATTGAAGGTCCACGACCAAACTTGGTTGATTTGGAACTGACAAAGCAGTTGAATGCTTCTGGATCGGTTGGGAAACAGGGTGGTAGTAAATTGAAAAGACAGGGTTCTGTCCTCTTCCAAAAGACGATTGGGAAATTGTTTTCAAAAAAGGAGTGAAAGGGGGGTAGCTGAAAGGAGTAACATAAGTATTAAAGTAGTGAAAGTTTTGTAAACCCTCTACAGTAGTTGGCACAGTTTCTGAATGAAGGGAATTTTTATTTGTACTTGTATGTCTTCGGACTTTCTAGCGAATGTTTTCGCTCATAATATCTCTACTCTATCCGTGTTTTTTGTTCTGGAAGCAATTTAACTCGAACTAAAGACCATGTGTCAGTCATATCAAGGTTATCTTTTTTTTGTATTTTATTTGCCACTACAACAGCGCTCCTTCCCCAAAATAACATTTTATCCTACCTATTCACGACATCTGTTTATGTTTCTCGACCTTCATCCTTAAATCGTTGATCCAGATCATCAGCAAAACTAACCCTCCTTCCTACAGTCTTTAAGCTATTGCTACTACCCTGTCGAGTCATGGAGTGCCTGTTACTACTTCCAGCAGAGCTTGATACCCTCGTAGAATCCGATTTGGCGCTGTTTATACTATATCGACGACTTCTCGCAGCATTAGCTTCCGCCTGAGCCACAGCTGGAGTTTTACCACGTGATTGAGCTAGAGCATTATCCACCAATGCCATCATATTCAAGCAGCGTTCTTCCTGCAAGCGTCCAGTGACGACTTGCACACCGACAGGCACATCAGCAAACAAGTGTGGATCATAATGTCTAAATACAGCCCGTTCGAGTTTCGTCCATTTACCACGGCTGGATCGCATCATAGATGTGCGTTCAGACAAGGTATCGTTGGTGGGGTCGACGGTAGTCACTGGAATGACACCAGCGGAATAGTCCAAAAAGTTGTATAGTACCGAGAAGCTACCTGCAAATGGGATATCGGCAAAGCAGTCATGCGTTACGACGGGCAAGGCATGAACAGGTGCTATAATGGCATCGATCTTGGCTGCGGTTTTCATGGCGTGGAATTTAGCTTGGTATTCCTGTTGTGCTCGTTGCAGACTCCAGAGTCCTGCTACGTCCCGCTTCTGGATGGCTGACATCACTCCTGCTAGTGCTTCATCTCCACTAAAGCGAAGTAGACGAGAGTGGACACCTTTAAGCCAGTTCGGGGTGCCTGCGAGACGTATAAAAGGTGCTAGGGCTGGATCTATTGGATCTCGGCCTTTGGGACCAACGGCGGTGGATAGTCCATCGGCTGATAGGAGAGCGTAAAAGTTGGATATGGCTTCTGGGACGTCTGGTGGTGCGAAGGGAACACACTCATATCCTGCTGCTTCTAGTGCTAGTACGGCGGTTGATACAGCTCGTGTGCATGCTGGGGTTGCTCTTATTAAGCCGTCATCTGTATAGTACCTACAAATAAAAACATCATGGTTAGATCATCTGCGATGGCATGTTGTTCATTTTTTTGCGCTTTACCCAAATCGAGGAGGATTAGGCTCCTTTTCACTTTCCAAACCCCATGGGATTGGCAGTGTCTTTGAATCATCATTCCATGGTCGAGCATCTATTATTGCTTCCAACACTCGTGCCAAGTCTTGTACAGATGTACCTATGGGGCCCAAACATAGACGTAGCGCGTCTGGACCACCCAAGTTGTTTCGCACTCCTTGTAGTGGGATACGGTTTGATGATGGTTTGAGGGCGTATAAACCTTTAAGGGGTGAAAAGTGTTATCAGTCCTGCGACTTCACACGTTTTTTGTCCAGATGGTGGTGCCAAGTATGACCAGAAGACTTACCACAAAATGAAGCTGGAACACGAAGACCACCTTCAATATCTGTTCCAAGGCCTAATGGCGATCCACATGATGCGATCAAGGCAGCTTCACCACTAAAAGCGAATACGACAAAAAAGTGACTTCAATAAAAGACCATTTCACTTCGGGTGTGAATACTTGCAAACATACCCTGACGAACCACCGGGACTCAAACTTGGATTCATAGGATGCAAAGTAGTACCATAAACAGGATTCGAAGTCTCAAATGCCATATTGCCCTGTGGCAAATTGGTCTTGCAGAATGGAATGGCACCAGCTGATTCCAGTATTCTCACTACCAGAGCACTTCGTGATGCTGGTTCGCCCAAGAAGCGTGAGAACCCCAAGGTAGCATCTACTAGGAGTGTCAGTATGGCGACATTATATAAATATAGTATCTAACAAGATGTGTACCTGTTCCTTCAACATCGATTTGCTCCTTGACTGAAAACGGAACTCCATGTAGCGCTCCTTTAGGTGTTCCAGTTCTTTCAAAGTCTGCATCGAGTGCACGAGCTTGTCGTATTGCTCGGTCCATCCAATGTTGAGTTAAGGCATTGCATTCCTATTGTAACGGTCGTTAGCTTCTGCTCTTTTGCCAACATCTATGACAAATGAGATCTCTACCTCTTGAGCATCTAATGCCTGTCTGCAAAAGATCTCCATCACCATTTCAGCTGCAAAAATACAAGAGAAAGTGTCAGTTGCCAAATGCCAAGTTTTCAAGCTTTCCGAAACGATCTGCGCTTACCAGTCCACTCTTTAGTCTGCGTAATCTGCTTGACAATCTCAGTAACCGTGGCAGCCTTTACCGCTTCTTCAACACCCTTTGGCCATGACGATCTACTTGCTTGAAACGACATGGTTGTTGTATTGCTTCTAGATTCAAAACGGAGCTGTGTGAATAAAGGGTAATTTGCTCGACGGAATCAAGCCCGGTCGCACCTACCTAGCACTATGCAGCTCTCTACCTGAGTAATTTACAGAGCTTGGAATGTCGTTTTGGTTCTGTTGCCGTGTGTAGAACTCTCGGAGTGCTCGTGGCCAAATAAAAGGAGGTTGAAGGAAAGGACAACGATTATTGGTTGAGGCACAGTTGCCGCTAACACCATCTTACAGCTTATGTTCTAGCGTCAAATCCAACTCGTAAACAAAGGTACTCTATGGATGGAACTGTCTCTTTTGGTGGTACTCTTGAAGGAACAAACTGCTCTTTGCCGCATCAAAGAATTCACAAGGCTTCTTGAGCTTGGCCGGCTTTTCAGATGAAGTCTTGATTTATTGTCGTAAGCTTAGCTTCTTTGGACCTTTCATCGAGTTGCTTCGCACCAAAATTCCGGTTTCGATGTATGTCGTCAAACTTCACCACCCAAAACAGAAAAACACGAATTGTGCTAGATCTGGGAATGAATTACGGTGAATGGCACAAGAAAATAGGAATATGGTGTCTAATAATCGCGCTACTGTGTGTGGCATTCGGTGACGCCCAACAGCAAACTGCTCGTACGTCCACAAAATCCAAAACTAAAAGTCGAGAAAACATTCGTATAACTCATCGTTCGCTTCCCTACGTAGCACTTCCAAGTAGCTCCGTTTCACCAGCAACATTGGTCATTGTTTCTCCCTCTACAGTTCCCTCTCCCGCGCCGTCAATCTTCGCTTCATCGACGATTAGTCCTTCAACAACATTGAAGGCTGTCGCATCACCCACCAACACACCAAACGGTAAGCCTTGAACGAATATCAAGAGACAAATTCAAGCAAATTAACCAACCTTGCTTACTGTAACAGTCATAATTGCTCCATCACCAGGGACTCCTTCCAACACATTCATTCCGTCACCTAAAGTCGATGTCGGATTGATCACTCCTTCACCTTCAGCCTCACCCACCGATTCGGACACGTCAAGCAAACTACCAATGTATGTGGGCATTGGAGCTGGTGCCTTAGTTGCATCGGTCGTGGGATTTGCGCTCTTTGTGACATACATCAAGCGTGAGAGTGGAAGAAGGACTTTTGGAGGTTAGTGTGATGAGCCTCTGTGCCTGTCATGGCGATTCTGATTGTTGCTTACTCTTTTGTAACTCTTGAAATCAGGTAACCCTATCTACTGGATTCACTGAAACAAAATAAGACAGCGCGGACTTTCATTTTCTTCATATATCATTTCGTAATATATATGACCTCATACTACAATTTGGCATATAGATCAACTACAGGCGGTTTGATTGTTTTTGTTAGTGAAACACCCAATGGTGAAGATTCCAGTAATGAGACTGGAATATCAGCATATCTAGCCCTCACGAACTCAGCGACGGCCTTGCCAAAAGCGTCTAGCCTATGATTTCCCATGACACCACGATTAGAACTTCCACATCCTAGATATCCTCGAAGAATGAAATGGACTGCCCGTAATCTTGGAAATTCACATCGGTCAATGACACAACCGCCTGGAATCATGTCTAGTTCTTTAGCCAGATATGTTCGTAGTTGAGCGGTAGACATGAAGTTTCGCAACCATTCGTAGGCTTCATCGGTTTCTACCCATAAGCCAATATTGGAATTTGATCCCTTTTTCACATGTAATTAGATTCTCAGTAACATAATGAGAAGACTCATTCACATACCTTGTCTCCAGCTCGTCCATGCACAATCCGCCCAAGTGGAGCCCTTTTTGTGGGTCCAAATTTGCGCATAAACTCCTTGGTTGGTGCGATTTGATGGTCGGCTGGATGATGAGGTGGAATGGCGGTTTCTACGGTAGTCAGTGCATCAGTTTCAGTATCGTATTTGCTATTTGTTAAAGTGCATTTTTCTCATACCAAGGGTTGGTGGAACGGCCACAATCCGTCCATCCTCCAAAACGACTTGATGCTTGAGTTCCGAGTATGGTATCAGAGCTGGGAAGTACTCGTAGAAGGGTATAGGACTTGGTGGTCTGCCTGCAAACAGCGTGTGAGCTCATGTGCCAGACCAATGACAGCGTATTTTTTGCATACCAATTGTAACGTAGAAGCCAGGGAAAGCTGTCAGAGAAGCTCCCAGTATAGGTCTTGACCAGTTGCCTGATTAAAAAAAAAGTTGGAAACTCATCCGACGAAATGCACTTGCAAAATAAATGACTCACCTTCATCAATACATTTCCGATCTTTGGCTTGTACCGTAATACGTATACGCACGGTGCTCTCGTCCTGTGTCTCTGGATCCTCCTTTGCAGCACCAACAAGTTGAAACCTCATATAATCGAATTTTTTAACATTCTCGGGATCCAGTTCCCCGAGCACCAGTTCCTCCATTGCTTGACATTTCTCTTCAATATCAAGGCCGGTCGCAAAGCATGAAAGCTCATTCTGGTAGCCGCCAATTGCATTTATGGCGACTTTTGTCTGTAACCAGCGCAAAAGAGGCACAGTTAGCTTGCTCAGTGGAAATACTCCATATCGAATACGCGACGCCTACTGTGGGAGGTGGAGCAGACCCCTTAACGTGAGAGAGTAAAACACGGTCTGGTGCAATCTCTTCAATGTGGATTGAATCGAAATGTGAGGTCACATCTGAATTGAGATAAGCTGGTCCTTGAATCTCGTAAATGATTTGAGCCGTGACGGTGTGGACCTGTATATTGAGTAAAAAGGTTAAAAAAAGACTTTCAACAAACAATGGTAGATACCTGAAAACGTTTGGAGAAAATGTACGATAGTACAAACTTACTGTGACGCGTCCGTTCGTATTTGGATACTTTGTAATGACGGTGCTTCCATCATGAGCCACTTCAGCGACCTAAAAACAACCAGTAAGCTCTCACAGCTTTGACAGCAAAAGTCGTATGGTTTTTTTTTTGCGCTCACAGGGTATCCCAAGTGCTTCATACTCTTAATATCTTTAAACCCAGAAAACATGCCTCCTACTGCATGACCTGAACACTCAATAACATGACCAGCAACCATTGCGCCAGCCAGTGCATCAAAATCCGTGCGCTTCCATGAATGCCACCATGCACACGCACCAACGACTAGCGACGCATCAGCTACTCTGCCACAAATCACAATATCAGCACCCTGCTTTAAAGCTTCACATATACCCCACCCTCCCAGGTACCCATTCGCCGACACGGGCGATTTACCCCAATTTCGAAACGGCTGTCCAGAGTCCAGATTTCGTAACTCGTGTCCTGATGACAAAAGTTTAGGTATGAGCGGCATGATATTGTCACCTTCAATATGCGCCACTTTTAGAGATAGATTCTTGGCACGTAGCACGTCACGAGTTGCTTTAGCTAGACCAGCTGGATCCATGCCACCTGCGTTGACCACCAGTTTGATTTTACGAGTTGCAAGTTCTTGAGCTGCATTGTTGAATGCTGCCAGGAATGTTTGCTCGTATCGGCCTTTGGGTGATGATGCCATGAATGCCAGGTTGAACTGTTGGAGGTATGGTCAATCTGGTGGCCACAAAAACTTGACTTCACCACAAAAACACAATGGATATGTACCTCAGCAAGATAATCGCCAGTTATAACATCAGGCGAGTGGAGAGCTTGCTCCTTCATCGCAACCATTCTGTCTCCTACAATGAAATTCAAGGATTTCAGCATCTGGGTTGATGTCTCAAATTACGAGAGACTGACCTGTCCTAGATAGAATTGTGAGATATATACTCATTTATTAAGCATAAATGAACATGGTTGACGTACATTCCAGAGCAGTTGGCAATAATAACTGGTCGTTTGGGAGTCATGTTGTCTTTCAAGCTGTTTTGTTTGACGCAATTGATACAGAAAGAGATCACGAGAGACGGCTAACGCAGTCAAATCCAGGCAATTTTGAGTCTTAAAACGAGCAAGAAATATAAGCTAGTCGGCCAACAACGGAACGAGAAGAATAGGGAATCGGACAAAGCAGGAGCTTGAATTTGGTAACACACACTACATTGGCTGACATCACAAACGCAACACACATACATAGATCTACGCAGTTCGCATTGGCATAACACGCGTCATGGCACGACTTTGGTTTGCTACTTGAGGTTCATGAGTATGTTTGGCTGAATTATATTACAGTGTGTAGTATTGCTCTCTAGCAGTCAATGGGAGAGGACTGGCACAGTGTTGGAGCTAGATCTTCATCTAAATTAAAGAAATCAATTAGATCTCGACACTAAATAACACAACACAAACGCAAGACTAACCATTCACAGGTGTCGTCTCATCAGCAGCGACAGCAGCAATCGAATGTTTAGAAACAGAATTCAATTCATGCTTGGAAGCAGCCAAACTTGGAGCTTTATCAGCCACAGCCTGCATTGAATGCTTGGAAGCAGCTAATTCAGCCTTGGAAGACGCCAGATCACCGTGCGATTTCTTGGCATTGAGCGACTTGGTTGATTTGGCCAATTCGTGTTTGGAAGCCGACCGTAATTCATCTTTAGATCCCTTGTTTAGCTTGTTTGATGAGAGTGAACGTGCGACGTCTCGCACTACTGATTCGGCGATAAAGTCAGCTGCCGTTAGGAGACCTTCTTCGACGGCGGTTCCGGGAGATAGTGGTTCGGCTTCGGGTACAAGTGTTTCGGTTCCCATCACTGAGTCTGCTGGTGCAGCGTGTTCGTTGGCTGTTGGAGATGCGACTTCCTCCTTGTCGTGGTGTAAATCATTCTTGGATGACTTGGCATTGTTCTTGAGACTTGATGTTGAAGCGCTCAACTTGCTCTTTGAAGAAAATATTGCCAAAATGGATTTCTTGACTTCAACGACTTCGTCAGCTACTGATACTACTTGAGCTACGTCTTCGGCTGCGGTTTCAGCAACTGTCTCTTCCGCAGCCATTACGGCCTCAACTGCTGCCTCTTGTTGTTCTACGACGGCAGCAGAAACTTTGTTGATTGATTTCTTCATTTCATCAGTTGACTTGGATTTCTTCATTTCATCATTGGACTTGGAATGCTTCAAGTCGGTCTTTGAAGCGGCCAATTTTGCGTTGGAACCCTTGAGTTCGGCCTTGGAAGCCTTGAGATCAGCCTTGGAGGCCTTTAGGTCAGCCTTGGAACCTTTTAGGTCAGCCTTGGAAGCTTTGAGATCAGCTTTCGAAGCAGCCTTTTCAGTTTCATGGTGTTGGTCTACAGGTGAAGCAGATGTTACTTC
The DNA here is from genome assembly GCF_006535985.1 of Synchytrium microbalum. Lineage (NCBI taxonomy): Eukaryota > Fungi > Chytridiomycota > Chytridiomycetes > Synchytriales > Synchytriaceae > Synchytrium > Synchytrium microbalum. The sequence continues at coordinate 83,885 of NW_022158399.1, read as the reverse complement.
ATCGCTCATTCCAGCCGCTGAAGGTTCAGCAGCAAGGTGTTCGTGGTGTTCGTGATGATTGTGGTTGTGATGTTCAGTAGTAGGTGCAGCAACTTCACCGTCTGCCTTGTTGTGGTGTAGAAGTGCGTCTTGAGAAGCACGCATATCATTCTTGGATGATTTGACTGTGCTCTTGATACTGGTGGTTGAAGAATTCATCTTGGCCTTTGACGAAAACATTCCCAAAATGGATTTCTTGACTTCGGCGATCTCTTCGGCTGCAGCTTCTACTTTAGCTACTTCTTCGGCGGCGGCTTCAGTAACTGTAGCTACTTCTTCGGCGGCGGCATCAGCAACTGTTTCTTCAGCGGCAATAACTGCTTCAGCTTCTACTTGTTGTTCTTGTACGGCGGCGGCAGCTAGTTCGTTGACTGATTTCTTCATTTCATCGTTAGACTTGGAATGCTTCAAGTCCGTCTTTGAAGATGCGAGGTTGGCTTTAGATCCTTTGTGCTCGTTCTTGGAAGTAGACAGGTTTGATTTTGAGCCAGCTTTAGTAGATTCGCTTCTAGCCAATTGAGTCTTTGACGTAGATAGATGCGATTGAGAAGAAGCCTTCAATTCAGCTCTGTATGGAGATAAAGGTGCTTCTTTTATGGGTGACTTTTCTTCGTTCAAATCAGTTTTTGAAGCCATCTTGTTTGTTGATGCTGATTTGGCCGCAGAATTTGATTTCGACCTTGACAGGGAGTCAGTAGATCCGGTAGCTTTCAAATTAGATTTTGATGATGCGAGTTTAGCCTTTGATGCGTTGTTGGCCAGGTTTGACTTGGAAGCATTCTTTGATTTGGATGGTGTTGAATCGTGGACTTGTCCGGGTAGTGTGTCTATGCCTCCGAACACATTCTTGGTTGAAGCAGAGATGATGGCTTGAGATGCTACTTTAGCTGGGCTATTATGATCGTGAAAAAGTCGCGTCAGTTAGATCTCTTTGGAGAGCTGCTAAACAGGAACGCAAGTATTTTGATGAATAGATGACCTACCTTGGAGGGTTTTGAGCAGGGACCTTTTGAACAGGAATAGTGGTAGATATACGAGCAGGAACTTGAGGAGCTTGCACGGTGTCCTTTTTGACGATTGGTTGTGGAGGAGCCGGCGACACCTTTCTGTTTTCGTTGCCAGATGATACACAGTTTCCCATGGTGGTCGTGTTACGAGTATATAGTAGATTTGGGAACGTGCTAATGAGAAGAATGAATATGAATTTGTCGCATTAACGTTGAGTTTTATGTTGGAGATTGAAGGGTCGTAACATTTTTGATCTGAAATTTCCGACCCTACGACAAACGGTCTTTTGTTCGATCAAGTCAGCAGGGGTGGTTATGATTCGAATTGCTGTATTGTACACGTAATAAAGCATTGATATTTGACGATAAAGTTGCTCTGTTTTGACAGGTATTCATCCAAAGTTGAGCGCGTTGCCGTCGCACAAGCCTTACTAGTTGCAAATTCTGCTTTACTCACATTTTCCATCAAACATTCTTGACAAGTCAAGCAAGTGAATCTTATAGAAAATTAGATAACAGTTGCTATACATTTACTGACTGTCTCCTACATAATATCGTCTCTAGTAGGGCACAAAACCATATACGTTTGACTCGACATGCCTCCTCATACGAGCGTCGATGTTGATCCTCGGACAAAGGACCTATCCACCACCCTGCAGCGTCCACTTGTCATCAAACGCCATGGGGTCGAAACTGCAATGGCAATCCCTATCTTACTCTGGCCTCTGGCAGAGTCCATTCGTGATACTCTGCCAGACTCGAAGCCGACGGTCTCTGCTGACGGCGACGACAATGAATATACTGAAATAGATCTAGTTACTCAGGTTCTAGGCTTCTCTCTATCCAAGGTCACCGCTGACAATGCTTTCGAAAGACTACCTTTCGTCGCTACTGTCTTCTCCCACTTCCAACATCAATTCCTTCGCCATCACAACATCCATACCGTAGTTAGAGACATGCCTTCCGAAACTCAATCTACTATATTGAAGACATACTATGCTGCTCTCGTCGCGCTACGTAAACAGGGCCTCATCTCGCGTGAAGAATTCTTGCCATCACCATCAGCCCTAATGTCGGCTGCTGACTCGGGTAAAGCTCGTCTATTCGCTGTATTTGGTGGCCAAGGAAATATTGAAGAATACTTTGATGAACTCGTATCCATCAACGCATCATACGAAGCCTTGATCAAACCATTCTTGATCCAGTCGGCATTGACACTGGCGCAACACTCGGCTTCTGCTGAAGCCCAGAGACTCCATACTCCTCAGATTGATGTAGTCGCTTGGCTAGAAAAGCCAGATACTCGTCCTTCTACAGATGCGCTACTAGCTGCTAGTGTATCTCTACCTGTCATTGGTTTGGTCCAACTCTTGAACTATTGGGTTACCATGAAGGTCCTCGACAAGACTCCTGCTGATTTCCGTCGATACTTCCAAGGTAAGCATCATAATCGATAGCATTACGTCGTTCTAAACTTGACAAAATTGCCATGATTTCGTTTACACGTCATCTGCTGACAAGTCACTGTCAAATATGTTTAGGAGCTACTGGACATAGTCAAGGAATCATTTCTGCAGCAGTCATCTCGGCTTCAGAAACCGATAAAGAATTCGTGGACAACACTCAGAAAGCTCTTGGTCTACTGTTTTGGATTGGTGCTCGCTGTCAGGCTGCTTGCCCAACTACTACAGTCAACCCAAATATTTTGGAAGACTCTCTTGAAAACGGAGAAGGAGTACCTACTCCCATGTTGAGCATCGTTGGTACGTTTTGCTTATCGGGATCTATAGTTTGGGTTGGAAGTGAAAATTTTCAAGTTCTCGAGCTTGACTTTTCAGTCAAAAAAACATTGCAAACAAAGGCAGAATGCCAAATCGATATGGTCACATTCATTATAATTATCGCCACGGAATCCTTTGACTGACCTATCTCCCCCATCCCCAAAATTTAGGTCTTCGAGTCGCAGAAGTCCAAAAACAAGTAGATGCAACAAACGTCCATCTTCCAACTGAAAAGCAGATCGCCTTGTCACTAATCAATGGTCCTCGTGCCATCATATGTACTGGTGCTGCTCAATCCTTGTATGGTCTCAACGTCGCTCTCCGTAAACTTAAAGCAGATCCAGGAGTAGACCAAACTCGAGTACCACACTCTCAGCGAAAGATTCGATTCTCTTCTCGATTCTTGCCTGTCATGGTACCCTTCCACTCGCCCAGTTTGGCTGGTGTCGCAAACTTGTTGGATGAGGATGTCAAGGCTCGTGGATTGTCGTTTGATGCTTGCAAGCTTGCTGTGCCTGTATTCAACACCAATACTGGTAAGTCGCGTTTCTTGTGGTTGTTGAATCTGGATTCGGAGGGTAGAAGAGAGATGGTTTGGCTCGATCGATCAAATTTTTCATTGCTTGGTGACTTTTTTTCACGCTTTGATTATACTACCTGCATCGTTTTGATTGCAAATCCTCACAATATATATTTCTGTTGTGTAGGTGAAGACTTACGAGGCTCAAGGACATTGACTCGAGACCTATGCGATATGATTTGTACTCTACCGGTCAAATGGGAACTAGCTACTCGACTCGACAAAGTCACTCACTTGATTGACTTTGGTCCTGGTGGAGCATCTGGTATTGGAGGTCTTACACATAAAAATAAGGAAGGAACAGGTGTACAAGTCATCTTGGCTGGTACCTTGGATGCTCAAAAGGAAGAATTACTAGAAAAGTCTGCCATCTTTGACTTTGACCCAGCTACAGTCAAGTATGCTCCCAACTGGGCCGAATTATATCGTCCTCGTCTCTTACGTATCAAACGAACTGGTGACATCCACGTTGATACTCCCTTCTCTCGTTTAATTGGTAAACCTCACTTGATGGTCGCTGGTATGACTCCCGCTACTGTATCACCTGAATTCTGTGCTGCAGTCACTAATGCAGGATATCACGTCGAATGGGCTGGTGGAGGACAATATAACGAATATATTTTACGATTGCGTACAGAGCAAATCATGAATATGATTAAACCCGGTGAAGGCATTGGTCTCAACATGCTCTTCTTGAACTCGTATCAATGGGGCTTCCAGTACCCAACAGTTATATCCATGAGACAAGCTGGTATTCCTCTAGATTCCGTCACTATTGGAGCAGGTGTACCCAGTTTGGATGTAGCTAACGAGTTTATTGCCAACTTCCGAGCTGCTGGTGTACGACACTGTGGTTTCAAACCAGGAAGTGGTGAAATGATTCGACGTGTTATTCAGATTGCAAAGAGTAATCCAGACTTCCCTATCTGTTTGCAATGGACTGGTGGACGTGCTGGTGGTCATCATTCTTTTGAAGACTTCCATCAACCCATGCTTGAAAACTATGGTATGGGTAGATTTGACCTATTTTTCGTTTTTAAAGCGGAGACACTGGTTGCCAAAAAAAGAATCAATATCAAGTGACGAACTCACTGTTTCGCACTGTTTCAGGATCCATCCGTCGTCAACCAAACATCATCTTGATTGCTGGTTCTGGATTTGGTGGTGCTGATGATACTCTCCCATACTTGACTGGTTCTTGGTCTGAGAAGTTTGACTTCCCACCCATGCCATTCGACGGTGTCTTGTTTGGATCTCGTGTCATGGTTGCCAAGGAAGGAAATGCTAATCGTGCAGTCAAGGAATTGATTGTACAAGCTACTGGTATGTTCCAACATATTATACCAATACCAAGGTTTTCATTTTTTGCCAATCCGTTCTTACTCAATGCTTTGGTATAGGTGTCGAGAGTGAAGGTGATTGGGAAAAGACCTACCGTGGAGCTGTCGGTGGTGTCATCACAGTTCAATCTGAACTTGGTGAACCCATTCACAAGATTGCCAATCGTGGTATCATATTCTGGAAGGAATTGGATGAACACATCTTCTCTCAACCTCGTGGAGAGAAACGAGCTATTGCTGTAGCCAAACGTAAAGATTGGATCATTCAAAAGCTCAATGCTGACTACCAAAAGCCATTCTTTGGAAAGAAGACGGATGGCCATGTTGCTGATCTTCACGAGGTAGCGTATTACTATCATTGTCGCTTTGGTTCTTCTTTTGCATGATGACGCATCAGCTCGGGCAGCAAACCAGAAACTCGAATTGTTCGTCACCTCAAACTCATTTGGCTAACCTTCATCATTCCGATGTCCTTAGATGACTTACAAGGAAGTTGCTGACCGTATGGTAGAGCTCATGTACATCCGTCACCAGAAGCGTTGGTTGGATGTCTCTCTCCGCAATCTCACTGGTGATTTCTTGAGGAGAATCGAAGAACGATTCTCTCTCAACGAAGCTCCGTCCATGATCCAAACCAACAACGAATTGAACGAACCCGATACCTTCTTGGCAGGCTTCTTTGAAGCCTTCCCTCCAGCTGCCGAGCAAACTCTCACCAACGAAGATGTCCTCCACTTTTTGGCCATCTGTGGTAAACGAGTATGGCAGAAACCAGTACCGTTTGTCCCAGTAGTAGATGGTAATCTTGAATTTTGGTTCAAGAAGGACTCATTATGGCAGTCTGAAGATTTGGATGCAGTTGTTGGGAGAGATGCTCAACGTGTGCCTATCTTGCAAGGGCCTGTTGCTGTCAAATACTCAAAGATTGTCGATGAACCCGTAGCAGACATCTTGGGTAACATATATAGCTCTCATATCCAGTCTATCAAGGATATGTACTATAGTGGCAAGAATGAGAACATCCCAGTTGTCGAATACTTGGGAGCTCGTGGTGGATCTGCTCATAAACTAGCTGGTGTCAGTGTCTCTGAATTGCCAGGAGAAGAGTCATCAATTATGTACGAAATCACTCGTACATCATCGGACTTGCCAGCCGATGCCGACTACTTGGACGTACTTGCTCAACCAGACAACACATGGTTGCGAGCCTTCATCACATCACCATCTATAGTCCGAGGCCATTTACTAGTACCAAACCCAGTACAACGTATATTACGTCCTCGACCTCGTCAAACGGTCTTTGTACAGTTAGATAAGACCAAGGCTCCACAGTTGGTTACTGTATATGATGAAGGACAAACTGGTATCCCAAGCCGTCATCCAGCTCTTGTTATATCTCATGAAGGAGATAATATTACATTGACATTGTATGAGAAGCGTGATAATGATTACGTGCCTCTTCAATTCATGTTCCAGTACAGACCTGGTTTGTACCCTATTCATGAAGTTATGGAGGTATGTTACCTTTATTTGGGTTATAAACTTTCTTGCGGCGAATTTTTTTTTGTTGGCCCTCCGATCCTGACGATTCTATATTTTTATAGGGTCGTAACCAACGCATCAAATCGTTCTATGGTCAATTATGGTATGTTGATTCCAAGGCCTTCAACATGTCTACTCAAGAGACATTCAAGGCTCAATTCCGTGTTGATCGACAACGTATCTCGGACTTTACCACTATTGTTGGCAATACTGCTGAAATGTATGTATCCAATGGTAACGCTAAAGCTCCCATGGACTTTGCCATTGTTGCTGGTTGGCAAGCATTGGTTACTGCCATCTTGCCAAAGGAAATTGATGGTGACTTGTTGAGATTGGTGCATCTTTCCAATGAGGTATGTCGTTTTCTTTATCGATAGTTTTTTTTGCGCATTCTTTAATATTCGTCATCCTTTTCTTGACTTGGTAGTTCCGTATGCTCGATCAATCTGGAATGATTGAAGCTGGCGATGACATTTCAGCTGAAGCTGTCATCAATGCAGTCATCATCTCTGATGCAGGCAAGACTGTAGAAGTAAAGGCTACTCTCTTCAAACAAGGTCGTGCCTTGTTGGAAATCTTGTCTCGATTCTTGTATCGTGGCAAGTTCTCAGACTATGACAACACCTTCCGTCGTACTGTTGAGAAGCCCATGCAAGTGGATCTCAAGACAAAGAAAGATGTTGCTGTCTTGATGGATAAGAAATGGGTTAAATGGACCAATCCATCTGCTGAATTGAGTACTGGATCTACTTTGATTTTCAGATTGAATACTTTGACGAAGTTCAAGAATGACAAATTGTTTGCCAAGGTTTGTACTTGGATGCACTTGTCCTACTGACGGCTTTTTTTACTTCATTACTTACATTTACTGAACGTCATGTGTTTATCAAAAGGTGTCTACTATTGGCTCAGTATTCCTGAAAACTACACGTGAAACCGTCGAAATTGGTACCGTAAACCACGAAGAAAGTGATTGCGTCGGTAACGTCGTATTGGAATATCTCAACCGTAACGGTACTCCAATCGAACAAGCCGTATACTTCTCTACTGGTGGATACTCGATTCTGCCAGACCGTAAAGTCTTCCCAGCAGTCGTCACCGTACCCCCAAATAATGTTACATATGCACGAGCTTCAGGTGATTTGAACCCAATTCACGTCAACCCCTACTTTGCTGATCTTGCCAGCTTGCCTGGTACCATCACGCATGGAATGTGGACTTCAGCATCTACTCGAAAGTTTGTCGAAATCTTTGCGGCAAACAACCACCCAGACCGTGTAAAGGAATACCAAGTAACATTTGTAGATATGGTATTGCCTGGTGATCAATTGGAAACTAAGTTGTACCATGTTGGTATGATTAACGGTCGTAAGTTGATCAAGATTGAGACATTGAAGCTTGAATCTGGTGTCAAAGTCTTGGAAGGTACGGCTGAAGTCGACCAACCAACGACTTCATATGTCTTTACTGGCCAAGGATCTCAAGAGCCATCTATGGGTATGGAACTATACGCTTCATCACCTATCGCCAAGGATATCTGGGACCGAGCAGACAGCCACATGATCAATACATACGGTGTCTCTATCTTGGATATAGTTAAGAACAATCCGAAATCCAAGACTGTACACTTTGGTGGTCCAAAAGGTAGCCGTATCCGTGACCAATATATGGGTATGATGTATGATGTCGTTGGTGCTGACGGGAAGACGCTGTCTCGGCCACTCTTCCCTGATATTATACCATCATCGAGCAGCTTTACATTCAACCATCCAGCTGGTCTCTTGTCTGCTACTCAATTCACTCAGCCAGCTCTTGTATTGATGGAAATTGCTAGTTTTCAGGATATGAAGCATAGCGGTCTCGTACAAGAAGACTGTCCATTCGCAGGTCATAGGTAAACAAAAAAATATAAGAATGAAACGAAAAGATTGTTTGTCCTCACAACGTCTCCACTGCTCTTCTAGTTTGGGTGAATACGCTGCTCTATGCTCTGTCGGTGAAGTCTTGACGGTAGAATCATTAGTAGATGTAGTATTTTACCGTGGTATGACCATGCAAGTCGCTGTACCTCGTCATCCTGATGGTCGATCTGACTACGGTATGGTTGCCGTCAACCCTCTTCGAGTTGGTCCAACAATGGGTGAACAAGCTCTCAAGTTTGTAATCTCTGCTGTTGGTCGTCGCTCAAATGCATTATTGGAAATCGTCAACTTCAACGTTGAAAACTTCCAATATGTCGTTGCTGGTGAAGTCACTTGTCTAGATGTGCTTCGCTTGGTCTTGAACAAGATAAAGACAATGAACTTGAACTTCATCGAATTGACCAAGACTCGATCAGTCAAAGAGATTGAGCAGTTATTGAATGATATAGTAGATGGATGTCTTGCCGAATCTCGTAAACGAGCTGCTGCAAGTGGTGGAACAATCACTCAGGAACGAGGTATTGCTACCATTCCCTTGGCTGGTATCGATGTGCCCTTCCACTCGTCCTTCTTATTGAACGGTGTATCTCCCTTCCGTGAAATCCTCCGTAAGAAGCTCGAACCTCGATTCATCAACGTATCCCTGTTAATCCATAAATACATACCCAACTTGACTGCACGACCATTCGAGCTATCTAAATCCTACTTCCAGGAAGTATACGACCAAACACACTCTGTATTGCTTAAGAATGTCTTGGAGAACTGGAAGGATTCTCAACTCGTCAATCCTGCTGAAAAGCAACGATTGGGATACTTGCTCTTGATTGAATTATTGGCTCATCAATTTGCTAGTCCTGTGCTTTGGATTCAGACACAAGACCGTCTCTTCAAGGAATACGAAGTTGAACGTCTGATTGAAGTCGGTCCTGGTCCAGTCTTGTGTGGTATGGCTCAACGTACCCTCAAGTCTAAGTACGAGGCTTATGATGATGCTGTGACTCGGTGAGTGTTAGAGGTTTTCTCCGGTTTTTTTCTCATGCTGATGAAGGTGTTCATTGCTGACCATCGTTGCAATTTTTAGACGACGTGTTACTTTATGTACCAGCAAGGATGCCAAGGACATCTACTATGACTTCGAAGATGAACCTGAAGCTGCTCCTGAAGGTGCCCCAGCTGACGCCTCTGGCTCGGCCCCAGCTGCTTCTGCCTCTGCTGCTCCAGCCGCCGCTGCTACTTCTGCTCCAGCTGCACCATCTGCTCCTCGAGCTGCAGGAAATGTAACGTAAGTCCCGAGTGGCGTGCACTATCCTGCAGAATAATCTTGAATTAGTTTTTTGGCTGACACATCCTATAATCCTTTTTTATATTAGTGATGCCAATGTAACAGTATCAGAAATCATCCATGTGTTGGTTGCTCAGAAGCTCAAAAAGTCGTTGGCTGAAATCCCAATGACCAAGGCGATTAAAGATTTGGTTGGTGGCAAGTCTACTCTGCAAAACGAAATCTTGGGTGACTTGGGTGCTGAATTCGGTCCTGTCCTCGCTGACAAGGCTGAAGAAGTACCACTTGGTGAAGTTGCTTCTCTAGTACAAATGCAACACTCCGGCAATCTAGGCAAAACATCTACTACTTTGATCAACAAGCTCATTTCCGGCAAGATGCCTGGTGGGTTTGGTATGGGTAACGTGAAGGCTCATCTATCAGCTACCCATGGTCTTGGACCCAAACGTATTGAAGGTGTATTGCTACATGGTTTGGCCTCTGAGCCTCCTACTCGTCTTGGAACGGAAGGTGAAGCAAAGGCTTGGTTGGATGCTCAATCTACTTCATATGCTGCCAAAGTTGGTATTACACTTGGAGGTGCCGCCGTCTCTGCAGCTGCAGGAGGTGCTGCCGGTGGTCCAGTAGTAAATAGTGAAGACTTTGAGTTGCTCAAAGCCAAGACTGAAGCCTTGGTTCGACAACAACTCGAACAATTTGCTAAGTATCTGCAAATGGACTTGCTGGAAGGAGCTGGTTTGGCTGCCGCTGAACGGGATAGTAAAGCTGGTCTCCAAGCAGACTTGGACATGTGGATTGCTGAACATGGTGATGAATATGCTGAAGGTATTCGACCAGTCTTCTCTAAGTTGAAGGCACGATCCTTTGACTCGTCATGGAATTGGGCTCGTCAAGATGCTCTCCGTCTCTACTATGATATGATCTTTGGACGTATTACTGCTGTAGACCGTGACTTGATGAACCAAGTCATTCATCTTATGAACCGTACTGAAGATCAAGGCTTGATAGCCTTCATGGAATTCTTAGTCAAGAAGGTAGATCCGTCTATGGGTGAAGGATATAAAGGTGTCAAGGAGTATGGACAGATAGTGCTCGACAACTGTCGTGCTGCTTTGAATGCCGATCCAGTCTACAAGAATGGTGAGTTGTTTACGTGATTGCCATCGTTGTGTAGCAATGTTGGTGCATCCTGAATCTGTTCTGAATCCCCCTTTTATTAGTCGCCTACCGACCTACTCGTCCTCGTACTTATGCTACTGAAGACGGCAAACTTGTCTACAAGGAAGAACGTCGTACCGCCAGTAACATGAAGGACTATGTCAAGGATATGAGAACTGGTAGTGCGTTGACTCGTCTCCCACCCAACCAAACTGTAATCCGTAAATTCGAGGAACTCCAATCCATTATTACCTCTACTCGTGATTACAATGCTCAAAGCAAGGCTCGTCTTGATGGCTTGTTTGCTGATATTAAGGCAAACTTGCCAAACGGATTTGCCGCTACTACCGATACTCTTCCATTCATCTTCTTAAAGGAACGAACCAAGGAAGATCCATCAGCATGGGAACCTAGTGCTAAGTTGACGCAATTGTATCTAGATGCGTTGACTCAAATGGCTGCTGATGGTATTACATTCAAGGGCAAAGAAGCTTTGATGACTGGTTGTGGTAAAGACTCTATCGGTGTCGAGGTCTTAAAGGCATTATTGTCTGGTGGTGCTCGAGTAATCGTAACAACGTCTCGCTTCTCGAAATCCGTCACAGAATACTACAGGTCCATCTATGAACGTCACGGATCCAAAGGCTCTCGATTGATTGTAGTGCCATTCAATGGTGGCTCAGTCTCTGATGTCAAGGCCTTGATAGAATATATATATGACGACAAGCATGGTCTAGGCTGGGATTTGGACTTTGTCATTCCATTCGCTGCTATTCCAGTTGTTGGACGTGAAATCGACAATATCGATTCACGATCTGAATTAGCCCATCGTATCATGTTAAACAACTTGTTGCGGTTGATGGGTGAAATCAAAAATAAGAAGCAGGCCTTGGGCTATGATACCCGTCCAGCTGCTGTCATGTTGCCATTGTCGCCAAACCATGGTACTTTTGGTGCTGGTAAGTTCGTGAAAAGATATCTTGCCTGTGGCTCATCCCTTTTTGCGGTTCCTTGTCTCATTATTCGTATCCTTATAGATGGTCTATATGGCGAAGCCAAGATTGCTCTTGAAACTCTACTAAACCGATTCCACGCTGAACACTGGAACTCGTACTTGACCATTATTGGTGCTGTCATTGGGTAAGCACATGCACCGTGACGAATTTCATTTTTTTGTTTACGTCCGATTGTAGATATTAATCCATTATATAGATGGACTCGTGGTACTGGTCTCATGGCTGGTAACAATATTGTAGCTGAAGGCATTGAATCACTTGGTGCTCGTACCTTCTCTCAACACGAAATGGCCTTCAACCTGGCTGGTCTACTCCATCCCAGCATTGTCAAACTCGCCGAGACCGAGCCTGTATGGGCCGATCTCAACGGTGGTTTGCACTTTGTTGCTGACTTGAACACCATCTCATCTGGTCTCCGTAACGAACTTACCGAAACTGCTGAAACTCGTCGAGCCATAGCCCACGAAAAGCAACTTGATGAACGAGTCATTCATGGACCAAAGAAGCAAGAAACTGTAGTCGTCACTCCTAAAGCCAACTTTACCTTCCGATTCCCAGAGATGCCTAAAGCTCAAACGCTTACCCATCTCCGGGGAATGCTAGACTTGGAAAAGGTAGTAGTTGTAACTGGCTTTGGTGAAGTAGGTCCACTTGGTGGTTCTCGTACTCGTTGGGAAATGGAAGCTATGGGTGAATTCTCTCTTGAAGGTTGTGTCGAAATGGCATGGCTGATGGGATACATTAAATTCCACGATGGTCCATTGAAGAAGAACCCATGGTATACAGGTTGGATTGATCTCAAGACGGAAGAGCCACTCAAAGACCATGAAGTGAAGAGCAAGTTTGAAAAGGACATCTTGGATCACACTGGTATCCGTCTTATTGGTAAGATATTTCTCTGTTGTGTACTTTTTTTGTTTGGTTTCTGAGGAAAATACTGACTTTCTTCGTTTTATTGCTACCAACTCTATTGTAGAACCTTCCTTGTTTGATGGTTACGATCCTCAGAAGAAGATGTTCCTGCAAGAGGTTGCCGTCACAGCTGACATGGCTCCAGTCGAATGTAGTAAAGAAGAAGCCGAAGCCTTCAAGCATCAACACGGTGACAACTGTGTTGTTGAACAACAAGGTGATCAATACTTTATTCGAATTAAGAAAGGTGCTACTCTATACGTACCAAAGGCTCTTCAGTTCGACCGTCTGGTCGCTGGTCAAGTCCCTACTGGCTGGAATGCCGCTCGATATGGTGTTCCACCTGATATTGTAAGACAGGTTGACCCCATCACCTTATATGTATTGGTATCTACCGTCGAAGCTCTCGTCACGTCTGGAGTAACCGATCCATACGAATTCTACCAATATGTACACGTCTCTGAAGTCGGTAACACTGCTGGTGGTGGTATGGGTGGTGTAAGAGCTCTTCGACTCATGTTCAAGGACAGGTTTATGGAGAAGCCTGTACAGAACGACATTTTACAAGAGACCTTTATCAACACTATGCCAGCTTGGATCAACATGTTGCTCTTGTCTTCATCTGGCCCAATCAAGACACCTGTCGGTGCTTGTGCCACTGCTGCCGAATCTGTAGAAATAGGAGTAGAAACTATTGTAGCTGGTAGAGCCAAGATCGTGTTATGTGGTGGTTATGATGACTTCCAGGAAGAAGGATCATATGAATTCGCCAATATGAAGGCTACGTCTAGTGCTGTAGAAGAATATGCACATGGTCGTGAACCCAAGGATATGTGTCGACCAGCCACTGATACTCGTGGTGGCTTTATGGAGTCTCAAGGTGCTGGTATCCATGTTTTGATGGCTGCTGACTTGGCCATTAAGATGGGAGTACCCATCCGTGGTATAATCGCCTTGACCAATACAGCTACCGATAAGAATGGTCGATCTATCCCAGCTCCAGGACAAGGTATCTTGACTACAGCCAAGGAATTGAAGCTTAAGAATTCGACTCCTATGCTCAACTTTGGATATCGTCAAAAGCAACTTCGTCGTGAACGAGAACATATTCGTTCATGGGTTACCAAAGAGTATGAGGCTTTAACTGATGAAGTTGAAGCTATGAAGGCTGCTCATGAGCCTATCGACGAGACCTTTATGAAGGACCGTGCTCAATTCATTGATCGAGAAGGCAATCGTAGAGTAAGTAGCCTTGTGTTTTGGCTCAATGCTGTTTTTGGGTATTAAATCTAAATGCCTCTTTTCGCATCCTATAGGAAAAGATTGCTTTACAAACTTGGAGTCACGACTGGTGGAAGAATGATCCAAGCATTGCTCCAATTCGAGGTGCTCTTGCGACTTATGGCCTCACTATTGATGATCTTGGTATGAACTCTTGTTTTTATTGTGTTTATTCTGTCCTGCTCGAATGGCACAATTACTGACGAGGCAAATTATTCCTCCATCATCTCTCCAGGAGTTGCATCCTTCCACGGAACTGGTACCAAGGCCAACGACTACAATGAATCTTCAGTACTCAATCAACAATTAGCTCATCTCGGCCGTACTGCTGGAAATGCTTGTCCTGGTGTCTTCCAAAAATACCTCACTGGACATCCAAAGGGTGCTGCTGCAGCCTGGATGCTCAATGGTGTACTGCAAATCTTGGAAACCGGTATTATACCAGGAAACCGTAACGCCGATAATATAGATAAGGCCTTACGCAAATTCGAAAACGTATTCTACCCATCACAATCCATCAAAACAGACGGTATTAAAGCTGGTTTGTTGAAGTCTTTTGGTTTCGGCCAAGCTGGTGGTGAAGTCATGGTCATCCATCCCGATTATCTCTTTGCAGCATTAGAAGAGAAGGAATACCAAATGTATGCAGAACGTCGATCTCGTCGTGAGACCGCATCATACCAATACTTCCACGAAATGTTGACTGGAGCCGCACCATTTGTAAGAGTCAAAGCTGCAGCACCATATACAGATGAGCAGGCTTCTAGTGTATACCTCAACCCTCTGGCTCGTGCAGGCTTCGATAAGCACTCCAAGTCATGGAACTTTACAGCAGGATCTGTTGATACACCATCTGTCGATCTCGAAGTCGTCAAACTCATGACTGAATCCAGCTCTGTATTTGGCTCTACTAGTGCCGATAAAGGAGTTGGTATTGATGTACAACTGATCTCTGAAATCAATGATGCCAATGAAACCTTCCTGGCCCGCAACTTCACTACTCGAGAACGTCGATACTGTGATGCACAGCCCAACCCTCAAGCCAGCTATGCTGGTCGATGGGCGGCAAAGGAAGCAGTTATAAAGGCAGTCTCATCAGCAGCAGGCGGCAATACAATTGTCTGGAACCAAGGATCTGGAGCTCCGTTGATTGATATTGAAATCACTCGTGAAGCTGACAAGGCCCCTGTTGTGACATTCTATGGAGCGCCACTGGCAGCAGTGCAGCGTGTTGGTGTCAAGGAAGTGAAGGTGACCATCTCTCATAGCGGCAACTATGCTGGTAAGCTTCCTTCTTTGTGTTGATCGCTTTTCATTAAGTTTCTGACATTATTTTATCGTAACTAGTTGCTGCAGCTACCGCAAAGTGATCTCAAAAGGAATTGGAATAAGAATTTTGTAAACATACAACAAATATATATAAGTTGGCTGAAAATCTGATTGTTGACGCGAAAAACAAGCAGCTGCCTTTGACGAATGTTATGACAAGAGGTGGAAGAATTGTTGCACGACTTGAACACAAAATACTACGCTACGAAACACGAATACTACGCTAGAAGCATGCAGTTCGCAAGTGAACGGATTTCTTTGCTCTGGTGTTTAGTCGTAATATACAAAAATCCAAAATGTTAAGAACACGCAAAAGTCACTTAAGAAGCCCACCAAGGTCAATAACAGAGATCTAAATGGCTTCTTTCATGAACATTTTGCTTACATTCTTCGCAACAATGACTCTCAGGGGACTTTCAAACGGTGGAATCTACGGGAAGAGCATTATAATCTCATTATTTTGGTGAACAAGTAGAAAAGCATCAGCTGTAAAACACTTGTATGGGCTCTCTATATCTTTTTTGAAACAACAAAAACCTCCTTTAGAACATAGAACATAAATAAAACCACACCAACTATTGTAAATGCCTCTTGAAAGTGAGCTGGCGTATGGTCACGATCGATTTGACACCCCGAAGCTGATAATCACGTCGTTCCGACCCATACGCGATAATCACGGTTTACGATTACATTGCCATTCATGTCAGTATAGACTCTTGAGGTTAAATTGCTTCTTGTCAGATGTTGTGTAGTCTACCGAAAGCTTTCCTTTCAAGTCAAAGGTAGAAACCACCAACAAGAAAAACCAACATCCAACGAGTTCTGCTTGAGGTTACTGCTTAATTCGGCGTCGAAGTGGTATAAATGGACACAGGTACATAGCTTCCATACTTGAGTTTCGATTTAGCCTTGTTACTGTTTACTTAAATCTTCAACCAGACACAGGCGCAGTGGATGGCCCACGAGAGTATGCCGAATCGCCTGAGCTAGATAAGGATGATCATGCTAAAAACGGGGAGGTTGCTATCCTCTCGGAATTGGAATCGGCCCCCATAGACGAGATCATCGTCGGAAGTCCACTTATTGTTGACGTTGAAGCAAAAGCCAAGAAGTAAGCATTGCCGGAACTCCGAATTCATGAATGCTTTGTTTTCGTGGTGATTTGACCGTTTAGCATTCATGACTGCATTGAAGTTCAGGTGTTTAACGTGTTTACTTTGCCGGAACAGAGCTGAGAGGGGCTCTGCTTGTGAGGATTGTCGCAAGAAAAAGACACGATGCACTCATATTGGTGCTGCCGCTGCTATTCCGACATCGAGTGACGAAAAGCCTGATATGCCTTCTCAATATCAGCCTATCAAACGACGGTGCGTAGAGACTGTGATTTGACTTTGCCTTTGTGTTGACAATCCAATACGTTAGAAGCGGTGCTGCCTGCGATGATTGTCGTGCAAGGAAACGTCGTTGTCTTCATGGACTGTCCGAAGGCTCATCATCGCCATCGATGCCGATATCTCCTCCTAGAAAGAGGACCAAACCCACCCATAAACCATCGCTCAAACCAAACGACACACCAACCGCACCAGTAGTACATTCCAACTCGAACAATAGCATCAACAACATCATTCCAACCACCACCAACACCACCGCGGGCAATGTCATCTTCCTTCGCAGTACTGTTTGCGGTATATGTGCAGTTCGTGCAGGTAAAATTGCATCCAGAGTCGTCTCCTCCTCCTATTGTACAAGTTGGTCGGTATCTCACTATTGTACTTTGTCATTTTTCAGAGGAGCAAGCAGTCCAAGATTGGATTTATTGCGCAGGTTGCGATGGCTTCGTTCACGACCGTTGTCGTCCTCGAAGTGATCACCGGTCCATTTATCAGATCAAACACTATCGCTGTGAACGTTGCGAGACCACTGTCGAAGGTAAGCATTTCCTCGTATATACGTCGTGATCAATAACAGCTGCAACCAAATACTGAATATGTGATATTTTGAACAGGATCGATTCCTGTGCAACCACACCCAGTCAATATGGGACAAATCCCTCGACCCATTGCTTCAGCTTTGGCTCCCGGTGATTCAGAACAACCAAGAGTAGTGAGAAACACTCAAACAGGAGCACGGCCGACTGAAGCTACATCTCAGGCCGCAGGATCTTCGTCGTCGGCTCCTTCGCAGCAATAATTATAGGGAAATAGAACGGGAGAACACTGTAAACAGCTACGTTTAGGTATGGATCAAAGTTCGACGAGGATTGAAGTGAATACGCTGTGAATCAAATTTGTACAAATGTTTTAAACCAACGGGAAATCCTATTATAAAAGCGTGGAAGGCTTTTAAACGTAAATTGCAACTGTTGCTGTTTTTTCGTATTTGTAAATGTATCAACTTCAGCCTGGAATTACGACTCGCCAAATCGCGTAAATGTATTGAAAACTATCGTATATACCCTGTTCGGTGGTCTCTTTGCTGCGAATGAGCTTCCCAACAATCCATATTTCATTGTTTTCAACAAACCGACAGCAAGGATGCCCGCAGCTCTAGCCCCAATGCCAGCCGTCAATGGGGACGAGATCAATAATAAAGTCAAGGCCAAGCTTGCCGAGAAGAAGGCAGCCAAGAAAAAGACACGAAAGCAGGCCAAGAAGCAGCAAAAACGAGAAGGAAGCGTTGTGTCGGGCAGAGAAGGAAGTGTCATATCGCATAGCAGTGGTTTCAATGGAGATGCTACTGATACTGATAACGACGACGCTGATGTACGCTTGCCTCTAATTGATTTGTTTGTCTATTCATTTTCCAAACATTTTCCTCAAATCTTTTAGGCAAGTGAGGTCGAGATTGAATATGTAACTGAAGCTCCATTAGGAGTTGCTGAAGATTCTACTGGTGAACTCGCTGGCATACTCGAACGATTTGCTGCCAGACTTACAAGAGGCGATGATATTGAAGAGAAGCCAGAAGACACACCCGAAGAAGCTGAAAAGAAGGCTGCTGAAGAAGCTATTGCACGTAAATTGTTAGAAGATAATGATGATGAGGACAAGTCAGACGATGATGAGGCGGATGAAGAAAAGAGAGCCAAGAAGGCAAATAGAATGTCGGTTGCTGAATTGAAACAGGTCGTCAAGAAGCCTGAAGTCGTTGAGGTACGTTTATTTACAATCTGCCTTGGCTATCTGTATGTTGTGTTGTTTATTTGCATTTTTTCCAATAGTGGGTGGACATCACAGCAACAGATCCAATCACCCTCGTCCACCTCAAATCATATCGGAATACAGTGCCAGTTCCTATTCACTGGCAGCAGAAACGTAAATATCTACAAGGAAAGCGTGGTATTGAGAAACCACCATTTGAATTGCCAGGTAATTAGTGCAGTAGTCCCAGGCAGAGATTCCCTTTTTTTGCTCATAATATCACACTTGTATTCCTAGACTTTATCAAAGCTACGGGCATTATGGAGATGAGATCAGCAGTCAAGGACAAGGAAGATGCTACCAAACTTAAAAGTAAAACTCGAGAAAGGCATGCTCCAAAGATGGGCAAGCTCAGCATAGACTACCAGAAACTTCACGATGCCTTCTTCCGACTGCAAACCAAACCCAGGTTTACCATTCATGGTGATCTGTGAGTACCTTGTGTTTGGATTGCCAAGAATGAAAGCATTCTTTATGATTATCACTCCTTTGTTTGCTTCCTTCTCCACACGCACGAAAAACTCACGAAACTTCATTATTGTTCACTATCAGGTATTATGAAGGCAAAGAGTTTGAAACAAAACCGAAACTGACAAAGCCAGGGGTCTTGTCTGAAGACTTAAAACAGGCTCTTGGTATACCACCGTTAGCACCACCTCCATGGCTTATAAATATGCAACGATACGGGCCACCACCGTCATATCCCAGTCTAAAGATATCCGGGTTGAATGCACCTATACCCGCAGGTGCTCAATGGGGTTACCATCCAGGAGGATGGGGAAAACCACCAGTAGACGAATACAATCGACCGTTATATGGTGATGTCTTTGGAGTGACTCAGGTTCCAGTCGCTCATGAACATGTAGCACCCATCGAACGAGCACTATGGGGTGAAATGGAAGAAGAAGAGTATGAAGAGGAAGAGGAAGTGGCTGCTGATGAAGAGGAAGAGGAGGAAGAAGAGGGTGTCAAGGAAGAAGGATTGGCTACTCCTGTCATTGAAGCAGGTCTTGTTACTCCCAGTGGTCTTGCATCGTCTGTACCTAGTGGTTTGGAAACTCCTGAATTTATTGAGCTACGTAAAGACAGAAGGTATGACCAGAGCATTTATGGAGCGTTTTGATCCAAATGGGGGTTTTTCTCATAAAAGCTAGAGGTCCGAGTTTGTGTGATCAAACACTGACATTAATCTGGTATTAGGACGATGGATGAACAACCAAAGTCTCTATATACCGTCATTCCGGAACGAGCAACCAACATATCTGGATTTATGGGCTCAGAGCGTGTATATGATATATCAGCTGCACAGGCACAAGCTGCTGCTGTAGCTTCAACGTCCATGCCAGACCAACTTCCCAGAAAGCGCAAAGGATTCTCGTCTACTCCATCTGGTGTTGAAGTAGCACTCAATCCAGAAGACATGATGACTGAAAATGGTGTTTTGGACTCTGAGCTACTCAAGAAGCGATATGAAGAAACACTAGAAGAACGAGCTGCAGCCAATCCAAAAGAAGACTTCTCAGATCTTGTAGCTGAACATGCTCAAAAACAGAGCAAGAAACGCAAGACAGATACTGGTGGATCAAAGAAGGGCAAGGAGAAGGAGTTCAAGTTTTAGAATTTTGTGTAGCATTTCTCACTCCAAACCTTAAAATATATATATTCGTGAATCCTGTACCATCCTTTTTGTTTTGGAGGCAGTCGCTTGTTGTTATTCGTTCTGGACCACTAGAGTAGTAGTTTTTGCTGAACACATTTCACGAAAAAATCTCACGTCTCGGAGATCAACAGGTACAAGAGAGGAAAATACCAAATTCTCGGGTGGTAATGAATAGGCAATGCTGCATCCCGAGGGTCAGTTGTCAGGTTTGAAAAAAAGTCGAACGAAAAGCGCAAGAACGAAAGATAACCCCTTTCAAGCTCCTTTCAAGAGGAGAGCAAGACAGTGCCATATCGGTGCAAAGAACGTAAGATCTGAAAAAGAAAAAATAACAACGAATATCTTTCTCGGGGAGGTTTGGTAAACTGCGTCCTTCCATTCCCAACATCTAACAAACGTCGCAGACAGCCAACCAAAATCGTTCCAAGGAATTTCAAGCTAGTAATCTCTTGGTATGTGTGATATGAATGTATTTGCTGCCTCTGCGTTGATGATCGCTTATAAATCAGCTAGCACAGAATGTGTTCTGACCAAACTGGATTTTTTTAGATATATCTCCATCTAAAGATGCTCAACCTGTTTTCCACCAAGAAGCCAGTCGGTCCAGTCCTCATCACTGTAAGAACTCATCTTTGATCACTTTAACTGCAACGATAATCCGAAACCCATCGCTCCGAACGTCACATATTTTTGGTGGATTACACACCATACCCGTATTGACATTTCTCGTCACATAGGGCTGCGACTCGGGTTTTGGAGAGCGAGTATCAAGTGAGCTTGCGAGCCAAGGATGGACTGTCTACGCGGGCTGCCTGACTGATGCCGGAATCAAAGCTCACCAAGACAGAAACCTGGCGACCATGCGTCCATTCAAAATCAATGTGACGTCTCAAGATGATGTGAATGCTTGCAAGGTTATGATTGATGCCGAGTGTCCTGAGGGGATCTAGTAAGTGTGTTCGTCTGGCTTTCTTTAAAAGTTGATGCTGCCTTGTCGTCAAAGTACATTTTTTTGTATCTAAGGCTACTGGTGATGATAAATTAGAGTCGATTCTAACTGTTTTATCTCTAGCTGTATCGTCAACAACGCAGGCATTGCGGAAGGCAGTTTCTTTGAATGGTCACCAATGTCTGAATACCGCCGTGTAATGGAGATCAACTACTTTGGACCCATTATGATCATGCAGGCTCTCATTCCTGCTTTACGTCGCTTCCGTGCTGCACATCCAAGGATCCATCCCAGAATGTATGTATTGTGGTTGCGAAACAGGGTGTTTGGTCGTTTAATGTGTCTTTGTGTGTTGTTTTGCTTAGCGTCAATATTGGATCTGTGGCTGGTCGAGTAGCTACCATGCCTCTGGGAGTTTACAGTATCAGCAAGCAAGCTATTGTAAGTGTCGAGCATTCACTCTGTCGATCCGATCGTTTTTTTGTGCTGTATGAATCTCACAACTAACCAACATCCCCTTTCGTCTCTCTTTAGACCTCCTTGACACACCTAATCCGACAAGAATTCAAACCATTCGGCATCCACTGCGTTCTAATTGAGCGTAAGTTTGGCAAACAAACCACGATTTATTCGTTAATATGCTCATTCTGACTTTTCACATATACAATCACAGCATACTGGGCACGAACTCAACTCGGAAACCATGCCGAAGGTGGCTACGCCAAAGGCGTAGAACGACGATGGGCCAATCTGACTCCAGAAACTCAAGCCGCATACGGTGAAGAGTGTATGGAGAATCTCAAGACCTACTTGGACGTAACCATGAAACGTCCAATAACCCAGCAGCCCATTAAAGTGGTGCATGCCATGTTTAGGGCGATCAAGACAGCAAGTCCTCGGAACCGATACTTGGTTGCTGGTCCTATTGTTCAATTTATTGGTATGCTGTTATCGTATGTTGATTTTTTGGTTCTTTGAAGTCGCATGCTCATGAAATATTCAATTTAGTCCGTGGATCGGAGCTCCTTCCATACGAAGTCACCGACCTGGCAATCCAATTGGAGATGAGGGCATTAGGGATCACACCCGCCGGATGGAAGACTAAGGGAAGGAGCCCTAAAGCTGCTCCGCAGATCAAGTCAACTGCTGAAATGGTTGATGATTCAAAGGCCTTCTCAGATGATTCCAAAGTCGATGGTGCTAGTCCTGTACTAGTGGTTGTGGCCACTAACATTACCGTAAAGGATGAGATAGACGCTACCGTCGCTGCCGAGTCTGTTGCTTCTGAGGTGGCTGCTGTCGCTGGTGCAGACAAGTAGGAAGAATGCTGGTCCAACATTATGTATATTGGACACTGAACAAACGTGATGTGTACTTCAGGACTGTAATCAAAGTGAAATCTAGTTTTAAATTTAGTAAACATATTAAGTAGTAGCTTCTCAAATATAAGTAGCTTGTCTTTCAGTATCAAAAGAATGCGTGCAGTGTTCTGGAGTTGGTTGAACTTACGATCTGTTCATGACTGACGAATACTTGAGTAGCCGATGAATTATATGCGATGTTTATGCCTTCCACTTGCCTCTGGTCTAGACGGTGCAACCCGTTTGCGTCCTCCTTCCAGAGCAGCAATAATACAAACCGGACCTCTGTAAGCGTAGGGCACGTATGCATTTGACGAAATATGATTTTTTACATTTGCGTAAGCTCATTCGAGTATAACCTCATAAGTCATTTGGCTGGAATCCATGCATCACGACGTTGACAGTTCACGTAAAACGTCAATTTCGCGTTGGAAACCCCATGATCTAAGGATTAATTACCCCTTCACGTGAATTTATGACATGATTAGTAACTTCTCCTCTTACAAGCCCCATGCTTTCTCAACCGTCAGTCACTCTCCACGCTCCCAACCCTTCAAAACATCAAAAACACACCATCGAACTTTGA
This sequence comes from Synchytrium microbalum, assembly GCF_006535985.1. Taxonomy (NCBI): domain Eukaryota; kingdom Fungi; phylum Chytridiomycota; class Chytridiomycetes; order Synchytriales; family Synchytriaceae; genus Synchytrium; species Synchytrium microbalum. Next base: position 60,940 of record NW_022158399.1, on the reverse strand, counting down.
ATCCAATTCCTGAAGTCAAAAAACGAAACCATCTAATAGCAAAGGAGACGAAGAGTAGCAGCAGCCAACGAAATCGAAAAATGCTGAAAAGGGGTAGAGGGGTTAGTTAGATGTCGATTCTGTTGATGACTGCTGAATGCTGTTCCGTTTTCATGTCCTATATCTGTTGCTACTACGAAAGCCCCAAACCCATTTCAAAATACATCTGTAGTTACACCATGCAAAACAAAAATCAAAGTGACGGAAATGTGTTTTTTATTCTATTGAGGTACATTTGTATGATCCTTTATACTACTATTGTACGGATTGTAAGTATGGTATGTAATGTGCATCGGCTGGCTAACTCCTACGTAAGCTTTACCAGCCAAATGATCTGTTTTTGGATGGCGCAGCAGCCATCGCCTTCTTTCTATTCACAGTAGGCGAGTTCCTACCCGGGTCAGTCTTTGGTGCAGTCCAGTCAGCCTGTATCTGAGTTTTCTCGTCCAGACCCAGGAATCCCATACTGCCCATACTAACCTTATTACTCAGATGAGCGTAATGACTGACATCGTTCATGAGCGTGACAGTACCCTCCCATTCATAGTCGCCGCCATCAGGTCTGAATACTTGTGAAATGACGAATCTGTATAGTCCAGTGTTTTTGGGGAAGCCGTTCGAGTAGTCGGTCGTCAAGTTGAATTTCAGTTCGTCGAGGATGTGGTCCATGATTCTGTTAATCCAGCCTCCGTGGGTTACAATCAAGATATGAGTTGGTTGGATTCGTGGATGGCGCGGTTTTCTGGATGTGTTTAGTGCGGATGTTGATGCTGAGAAGCCTGGTTGTTGTGTGAGGGACATGTTTTGGATGCTGCCTAGTTCTGGTGGTGTTTGTGATTGCTGTTGTGACTGTTGTTGAGATAAAAATGGCGTTGACCCAAACTTTTGATTCTGCTTTAGGTTATTAATGGGTGATTTGATAGATGCTGAAGATGGTGCTGTTGAGTATGACGATGGTGTGGCAGAAGTCGGTGATGCGTTCGAGTTTGTTGGGGAACTTGGGTTTGATGCTTTACCGTTGGCTTCGGTTCTAGTAGGCGATGTCATTAAACCTACAGCTACGGCAGCTTTTTGGGCAGCAGCTTTGGCTGCATTGATGGCTGGACCAGCAACTATGGAGGCGGCACGAAATTTACGGGTCTTTGCTGATGTTGCTGAAGTCGGTGAGTCTGTTGATGATGGAGGACTTGGTAGCGATGCTGCTGGATCAGCTGCAGCATCATATCCTTCAATTGCAGATAGTGGTGAATTCAACCCGAGACTTTCCAATAATTCGTGATGAGGGATCAACAAGTGCTTTTCGACTACATCCGAGTAGAAATCGACGACTCTGTCAGTGAAATCTTCCACAGATTCTCCATTTTGAGATAGATGCTCTTCGAATGACCTGTCCTCTGACTTTAAGACAGCTTTTGCGTCTCTCCAAGGCATGCCGGTCAAATCACCCATATCTTGCTCTCGAAGCCGAGAGTCGACCGTCAGTTTGGCATGTGGATGATGTTTCTGAATGATTTCGGCAGTCTAACAGTGAATAAGAGAAGTGAATTCCTAGTTTTTCAATGCACAAGCACGTGCAACAAGTAGGAGACTACAGCCATCCGGTTACCTGTTTACTTCTTAGCAAATCACTCGTATAGATATGAGTAAATAGTTGATTTTTCAGTCTGTGGGCCACTACATGTGATTGTTTAATACCATCCGAATTTATGCCGGGATCTGTGAAAACGATGAAATGTGCGTTGGTTGACGTGTATGTGCCTAGTCATGTGCATCCCAAGCAGTACTCGTACTTGAATGTCCTTGTAAGATACGCGGATGAGCAGCATTTTGGTCTGTTTCGGCACTGGATTAAGGAGGAATGTTGGATGGCGTGATTAAATTGTAAGGACATGGATGACATTACTTACTGCCTCACAATGGTGACACTGAAACAGACGTGCTTAGGCATAGCTAATATGCTGTGATATGATGCACTTCCTGGTGCTATCGCTGTGAGGAATGTACAATGCAGTACAGGGTTTTGCAATCAGGTTCGTGGGTTGGTCCGAACTGACAACCAGCACGTAGCCGTACTGTTTCACGTAGAAGCGCATTATGGCGGATGTCCAGCGCACGACGATATTCTATTGTTCACGACGCGTTGTTGACAACGCGTTCTTCGTAATTTTGAGGGTTTTATGTAAGTCGTGTCTACATGTCTCCCACGGACTCCCACGGTCGTTTTGAAGAAACAAACCGGTGTAGTTCCAAAGTTACGACTTTAATGTATTTTTATGGATATAAAGCGGCTGATCTGCTAAATTAAACCGGCCCTCTGCGAGTTTTTCTTGAGCATCACCAAAACGCTCACAAATAACGTGTTGGGTTTAGCTGATGGCCTAATGAGTGATAGTGAGGAAGAACACAACTACTGGCACGTAAACAGGCGCAGAGAGTATAGGTCGCTCTTCATACAGTCCTTGAAGCTTCTTGCCTATCTAGTCAAAATCGTAACCTTGCCTGTCATCAAAGCTGCCCATTGGTTTTTGGCTTCATCGTCAAAGATGTCGATATCCAGTATGGACATGGATCAGGAATACACGGACGGACCCGATTTGATATCAAACATACGTGAGATTCTTTCCTTTTCATGTCACATCAGTTTTGCTTATTGAATGTCCCAACATTTTTCGCACACCTTTGTCATAGCTCATGAATTGACTCTACGTATACTAAGTTATTTGAAATCAAAGGATTTGAACCGCATCTCGAGTTCGTGCAGGCTCTTTCGTGGACTTGGATCAGACGACCTGTTGTGGAAGAACCTCTGGTACGTGCAAAGAGAAGAATACTGTCAGTTTTCACGGACAAGCCCGTGTTAGATTGTGCCTTGTCTTGTATACGTCATGTCCGGGACTCATCCTCTTCTTGTTGATAGCCAAATCCGCTGGAGCTCAAAACTGCATATGAAGCTACGGCTCCCTACGCACGCCAATTACAGTGAAGTGGCCCAGTACTTTACTGAAGAGGAGTGCATTGACGTCCTCATACGTCGCGGTCATGAAGACGTTCTGGAAGGGACGGAAAGTTTAACGATTTTGCAGGGAATGGTGGCAGAATCCACACCACAATATACAATTGACCCTAAAGCTCTATTGGATTCCAAATGGAAAACTGCATATTATTGTGCTGAGAAGGACAGGAAACGTACCAGGTATGATTGTCCTTGTTGTCTTTGTCTTTTTTGCTAAAAATCTATATCGGATTTTTAGAATCACCCTGTACGAACTATTGAGTCTAGGTTGGAATTATCATGACAATTGGGATGACGGTGTGGAACCAACGCGTGTTATCTTTTACAGAGTGAGTTTGGAAAGGTTCTGGGTTTGGATTGCCCTTTTGGAACGGAAGCGTAACAAGTACAAACCACGTAGGATGGCATACGGTCTGGAATCGACCCTGTACATCCGTTCCCCATGAGGAGAAGCTATACGGTGCGTGTCTCTTAATCTTTTATACACGACGTTGCCTTCCTGTCAACTTTTACGCGTTGTCTTCCTGCTGAACTTTTCTATCTAGCTCACAATGGGACGAGTACAAATACGAGGCTTCCAGCCCCACGTATGTCGAAGGAATCCGGAATGGGGCTTTACATTCGGGAATGAATGGGTGGAATACCACAGCTTCGATGAGAAGCCTGCAACCACCACACGAGAACCTCGACCGTAATCTGGATCCTCGCACTCGTCTTTCTAGTCCCAAGTCTTTCTGGCAACAATAATTAGAGTAAATCATCGCTAATTGGGTATTTCACAGAGTATGTGCTAATATAATAATATAATCTTCGGCTGGAACCCAAGGACTGTGTGGCTGTTGAATATTACATTTTTTGATTTGCCGTTTGCGGCTTACGCGACTTTCAACTTACTGCTTTGCGTGACGCGTGTGCTGGCTGCAATGGAATCGTGTTTTCTCGGTCTGGTCGTCCTCTCTGACAGCACAGCATTTTCAAACCGATCAACCCATAGGACTTATGGGCAAGAGCAAGAAGATACGCCACGGGCCCGAAATCCCGCTTCGTAACAGAGAAGACCCTCGCCTGGAGTCTATCAACGAGAAGCTAAAGCGCTGGAAAGAGATGAAACTCCTCACAAAAACTGGTAAGTTTCGCTACCTCTGGGTTTGACGATTTGCGACTAGAAGGAAGATACTAACATCCACTTCTCTTTCTAGGTCTAACGGCTCCAGTCCAAGTTGTTATAGACCTCACAGACCCTCCGATGCCCCTCATTGCAAACAACATCAACGCAGGAAACCAAAATCAAGCCAACATCAACCCACCGGCAGTGCAGGCAAATCAAGATGCCAGGTCATCAAAGACACGCAAGGGCCGAGGACTTAATACTGTATATCAGCCATTTCGTGATACTGCATTCACTGTAATAGACGACGAGGAAGAGAACCTGACCCGGTCAAAGAAGAGTAAAGTAGTCATAGAGCGCAATTTTGGAGAAAAGTTTGATTGGCTGATGGATGATAGTGCAGACAAGGTCAATCGACTCGTCGAAGCCGTACAATATATGTAAGTGTCAGAGTTCTACCTAGAGATGCGGGTATTTGCTTTTGCCCTATTCAACGAGGCCATTTCGCTAACAAACGTCTTTCACACTTCCTGGATATTTGCTTTGGCCCTATTCAACGAGGTCATTTCGCTAACAAACGTCTTTTTACGGTTTCTGTAGACAAAAGGCACTCCTACGTAATTTCTTGCCGTTTCTCGTCTTCGCCTTGTACCCCTATACTCTTACGTCGAACGGAAAGCTGGCATTAAAGTATAGTAAGTCAGTTGAAGATGCTCTCAGGGTTTGTCTGTCCGGCCGCGGAAATAGATGGTCCCTTACAGACGACCCAATGCTCGAACGCCTGGACGTTCTGGCCCTTCTTTCGTTTCTCATCCGGCCAACATCGCTTGAGCTTATGAGACGAAAACTGAATATTAAGGTAGATCCTGTAACATATGTGGAGCACTTGCGTCGTTTACTACACGGAGCAAGACAGACTCGAAATGCTATATCGCATGATAGCGCAGACAATAACTTGGCTGCCCAACGAGATCACGTCTGGAATTATTATGATACAGTATGTGAGATAGTTGATCTCGGAACCGTCTTCCTCGATAATGCAGCCAAGCCGTTTCTGGTAAAGGCCAAGGCACGAGTTGAACTTATAACTCACAAGACCTTGGCTGAATGGGAAACACCACATCGGCCGGTGAGACGAAGCATCATCCCAGTACTTATTGAAGACGATGATGCCCCCAATATAGATACACCAGTAACCAAGGCGTTCTCCCGACAGAATTCAATCAAGGGAAAGGATAAAGCATCAAGTAGTGGACAATCTGACTATAGCTCGGCCATGCATGGGTTTACACCTTGGGTTGTAAAGACCGATGCCAAGCCTATAGCTATTGAAGATGGTGAATCTGACGAGATCGATGAAGATCTTGTGCTATTGTGGACGAAACCTGCTTCGGGTGGATCACAACAGCAACGAGCTTTTAGAAATCGAATGATGTTTGCCACTCCAAAGACAGTCGCACGAAAGGTGTCTTTAAGACGACAAACTATGGTAAACGGAATAGATCTGACCGATATAGGTATGGTAAATAGTACTACTGGAATAGAAGGTACTAGTGAGCCAGTGATGGACGATAGGCTTGACACCATCCTAGATTCTGATGAAGAATTGGATGAAGACGAGCAATTACAGCAGGACAATTACAAAATATACGACTACCAGGAAGGTGGCAGTAACAGTAGCAACATAAATTCTCAGGATCAGGTTAGTCAGCTCGATGCCATAACTGACAACAACACAACAGAACCCAACGGCAGTGATGATGCTGTGGAAGTGACTGAAATGCAGGCTGCAACTGTATATGAGGTCTTCGACCTGGACTTGGAAGCAGATGAGCATGACCAAGCCATGGTCGTAGAAGGCAATATTGTAGTAGCTAATGGCGAGGCTGATGGTGATGAGGATGACGACGACGAGGAAGAAAGTGATGAAGAAGACTTGCGTGCCAACTATTTGACTGATGATCTTGAGCACGATCCGGAGGCACAGCTCGCATGGGAAGTCGAGTCACTTATGGACGAAGAATCTGTATTTATCAGCGATGGTGAGGATCAATGAGACTGCAAGGGACGTACTGGAAACCTGACTGGTGGACGCGATCTCATCTTAAGTCAAACACACAAAATGTATGCACAAACCTGTAGAGAATGTAAGCATCGAATTGAATACCAGCATTTGAAATGATTGAAGTGGATTCACTTGCGGATCGCGTCTTGCTTGCGTCCTATTGTTCAGTCGCGTCAATCCATGCTTAAATCGAAGTGGATGATTCTGAAGGCCATTAATAAGTGGACTGCTGCAGCGAATAGCTCACGTACTGCTCTAGTATCCTGTTTATATAGTACCTTGTATAGCTCGAGTAGTAGGCTTCATATTCCAGCAAAGTCAAAGATGGCATCGACAAAACCAAGAATGCCAAAAAGTGCTCATGAAGCTCTGCAATCCATGTATGCCACAGAGATTGGCCAACGGTAAGCTAGTAAAATAGTTGGTTTTCGTTGCTGTTTCCTGTCAGTTGTTGTAACTGTCAGGCCCAAATCACCGACATCAATCCGATCACTTTTTTCTGCACAAGAACTATGAACCTAGTAGACTTACAAACTCTCTTATATTTAGGCTCAAAGTACTTGAAAACGCAGTAAACCCTGTTGTTCAAGCTACTCAAACATATGTAATCCGTTTGGATGGAGTAGCCTTCCACACTTTACTCAAAGGTGTCAACAAACCATTCGATACTCGGATTGGTGAATCCATGGTTCAAACTACCATGGATTTGATGCAACGATTTAGTGCTACTACGGCGTATACTCAAAGTGATGAAATCAGTCTCGTGTTTCCGAATGTTGATGATGTGGTCAGTGTAGAAGGAGAAGATACGATCATGAATCAAGCTGATGATGCTAAAACAGGAGCTACTACAGTAAATAATGGCACAGAATCAGCAACAGCAACAAACAATAGCAACACCAAAAAGGACAAGAAAAGAAAACGCCAACGCCAAGCACCAACCCACGCATATTCAGGCCGTATACAGAAACTAGCGTCCGTAACAGCCTCATACGCAGCCGCAAGATTCAACCACCATCTAGCATCCCACACATATACCGATCTAGCTCCCCAAGTATCCGAACGTCTCCATTCAGGAACCGCATACTTTGACGCCCGTGTAATCCCATGCACATCGCCCAAAGACGCGATGGAATGTATATTCTGGAGGTCCAACTTTGATGGACTTCGAAATGCGGTACACGCGATAGGCCAATCGCTCTTCCATCACAAGGAGCTACAGAATAAGAGTATCGTGGCGCAGATTGACATGTGTTGGAATCTCAAACAGTATGATGTGTTTGAAAAGGTTGAGAAGCGGTACTTGTATGGTGTGTGGATTAAGAAGGAGGTTTATGAGTTGGTTGGGGCTGTACATCCCAAGACGGGTCAGTTGTTGGAAGGGGTTATGAGGCATCGGTTGAGGAGGGGGAGCTTTAATTGGGCGGATTGGAGTGAGGTTGAAAGGATATCGTTTGTGATGGAGAAGTTGTGGATGGATGGTGAGAGGTCGCCACCTAAGGATGACTTGTTGTTGAATGGTGCGGTGGAGGCAGTTGAGTCTCATCCGCAGGATGCGCAAGAGAATGGTCAGGATGAGGCTCAAAAACGTGTAAAGGTATAGCAGTAGTCATGTAGTAGAAGTAGTGTAAAGCGTCCTCGCAATCTGTAACATAGAATCGCTCTCATCGATACTTTGTCAGGACACTCTCATGGTAAGGTACTGTTTCAAATCCGATTATAAGATGTAATTCAGGAAAGTTTCAGTATACTATGCTTTCAAACAAAACACACTACATTTCAAATTTTAACTTTGGGATTCGTAACCCTCTCAAATGTAATGGCTCCCGTCTCTTCCGAGTATCTCGTCCAATGGTCAATCATCGTATTAAGGATGTCCTTCTCTTTCGAAGCCAAATTGACTATCTCTGCCGGATCGGTTTTCAAATTATAGAGCTCCCATTGTGCGTTACGTCTCGGAATCCAAACGGCCTTCCAGTCGCCTCGTCTTATAGCTCCTATAATCATTAATTCAGAAGTTCAGATGTCAGAACAAAAAAAACTTCAAGAAACTAGAAAAGAGTTATATCACTCTCATACTTAATCCAAACAACTCCCAGCCATGAACGGCTTCCTCATCATGGATTTTAGGCGCCAATCCACTTAAATGAGGTATCATGCTACGACCGCGTGGAGCATAGACGTCACGACCTCTGAATACGGGTGCTGGATGTTGAATACCTGCGAGCTCAAGAATTGAAGGCAAAACATCCCTATAATGTCGCGGACCTTTAAATCGATTGTACCAATGCAACTGTACCAGCAGTATCTTACATGCAAGTGGAAAACTCTTCAGTAACATGCAAAGCCGGTTGCTTGAACTTTGCATAATTGATAATGCACGGCACTCGGATTCCACCTTCAGTGGTCCAAGTCTTGTACATTCGACTTGGGGCTGTTGCACACTGTGCCCAACGAGGTCCATAAGTCACAAAAGAGTCTTTACGGCCCATGTTCTCGTATGTCTGGTTGTAGTATTTTCTGATGACGGCCATGACATCGATACCCTACCGTAGGGAAGTGCTCAGAGATATAGAAGATTTCATAAATGACCAAGAGTTACCATTGTTGGGAAGGCTTCCATGATTTGACCTTCAGCACTGTTGATAGATATTGTGTGAGAGCGATTCGTCTGGATTTTCATGGCATTTTTTGTTCGACGTCTACGAGCTTACCCATTGTCCGACATGAAGAGAATAAAAGTATTATCCAGTTCACCAGTATGTCTCAGATAATCCAGAACTCGTCCAACATTTTGATCAATCATGTCCTACGGTTCCAAAGAGCAAAAAAAACCACATTTATACATGGATTCATTGCATCTCTTCAGCAAGTAAGCCTACCACCATAGAAGCGTATATCTCCATCGCTCTCGCACTGACAAGCTGCTCTTCATGGCTCATGTTTTCCCAACTTTTCGAATTCAATACATTGAGAATCGGATGTGGCACCACATCTTGCGGAATAAGTCCCAACTTTTTCAGTTTCTCTAACCGTTCAGCTCGTAGTGCATCAGGACCATTATCATACCGACCACGATACTTTGCGATAATGTCCTCTGGAGCTTGTAGAGGCCAATGTGGAGCTGTGAATGGCAGATACGCAAAGAATGGACGTTCCTCGTTTGGATTTCGGTCTTTGAAGAAACCCAGTAGCTTGTCTGTGAATGTCTTCGTCGAGTAGAATGGGCGTGGTAGATCGTCCAAACCGACAAACTGATTGTCTTGTGTGTAGAAGGGAGTTGGGATGGCACCCTCCGGACGTTCATGTCCCAATTGCGGCTCGAATCCAAAGTGGTTGCCATTGCCGGGCAAGAGCGAGAAGGATCTAGTACTGGTGCGTAAGAAACGGAGGTGAAGGCATGTGTAAACAAGTTATAACATACTTTTCAAATCCACGAGCCCACGGAGACGTGTCGATTGTTAAGCCAAGATGCCATTTTCCAGACATCATTGTCAGGTATCCATTATCAGAGAGGATTTCTGATAGGGCAGCGACTAAAGTGTAATAGCATTTGGTATGCAATAGTATTTGGTGGAACATAATATCGTTGTCCATACAGAATTACTGCCTCACCTTTGAAGTTGAGGTAGCCTTCGTATCCCGGTTTCTAAAAACACGTTTATCAAGACAATTTCGATAGGTCCTCAGTCGAACAGATACACGAACTCACACCACGGAAGCTAGAATTTGTCATCATGAACTCTTCCATTTGACCTAATTTTGTCAGGTTCAAAGTAAGAATTCAGTAAGTTGAAGCATATTGAGTCATAAACGCACCGAGACCAGCCAAATGAGAGTCTGTGCCACTAAATAGCATACTAATAAAGCTTCTTAGAACAGGTTCAAAACTTTTTGAGTTCGAGGCGTGTACCTTCGAGTAGGTGAACACGCAGAGGCAGTGTGATATCCTGTCATTCTGATGCCAGTTTCCGCCAGCTTGTCCAGGTTGGGAGTGCATATCTCTCCTAAAAGCTTGTACGTCTGAGACGACCCAAAAAAAGTCAAGAGCTCGTCAGAAGCTAACCTCCAAAACAACCAAGATCAGAAAATCCCAGATCATCAGCAACGATGACCAAAAAGCTTGGTTTCTTAACGCGTGCCATCTAGAAAATAGATTAGAGAGTTAGTATAAGATAGGTTTCAGGTATAAAACAGTGTCATTGTAAGAACGTTCAGGCGATTGTCTTGCACTACACAAACACCACGAAATTGTTTGATCAAGCTCACCTCTTAGTGGTGTTTCTATCAATAGAAACACGTCCAGACACGTCGATTCGATCAGTGAATGTGACGGTGGACTTCGCTCTTATAACTTTCAGTCGTGATGCTCGTTTCTACAAATTCAAAGACCGAACAAGTCAATAATACGCAAGCAAACGTATACCAAAGATGACGAAACGAACATCAAACGGAAGTGCATCAACTGCCAAGAAGAGCAAGGCATCAACCAAGGGCAAAGTCCTCTTAGCTTACTCTGGTGGTCTTGACACTAGCTGTATCTTGGCCTGGCTCATCGATGAGGTATAGAAATTGTCGTTGATTTGACTAGCTGAGTTGTATTGGAGAGCAGGATATTGTTATATTACGTGTTATCGGGGCATTGGATGCACTACTAGCTGTTTCCATTGTTACATACACAGGCTATCAGCTTTTTTTCGACTGACATTTTTTGTGCGAAATTTTTGATTTTTAGGGATATGAAGTTATGGCATTCATGGCCGATATAGGCCAAGAAGAAGATTTTGAAACTGCAAAGAAGAAAGCATTGAAAGTTGGTGCTACCAAAGTGTTTATCGAGGTGTGTCTTTGGCTATCGCGTCAATGAGCTTAAATTTCGTTTGACTCACTTGTACTTTTACTCAATGCAGGATGTTCGTAAAGAGTTTGTGGAAGGAGTAGTATTTTCATCTGTTCAAGCTAATGCCTTGTACGAGGTAAAGTCTTATCAGAATACGTCTCATGCACAATATGTCGTAAAGAAAGCTTGACTCCAAAATCTTGTCCTGACCAACATTATTTCTCATTACTTAGAACGTATACCTGTTGGGAACTTCATTAGCTCGTCCCGTCATTTGTAAAAAGCAAATCGAAATCGCAAAACGTGAAGGATGCGAGTACGTATCGCATGGTTGCACTGGTAAAGGAAACGACCAAGTTCGTTTCGAATTGGGTTACTATGCTCTACATCCTGCCATCAAAGTCATCACTCCATGGCGTGTCCCAGGTACAAGAGAAACGTCTGTGGATACAACAGACTTAATCTGTTTTTTTTTTCGCCAGCTCGAAAATCGTTCCAAATCTTACACTGTATACCATCGCCATTTAGAATTCTACGAAAAGTTCCAAGGTCGCTCAGATTTACTGGCCTATGCTGCCGAAAAGGGAATCCCAGTATTTCAAACTGCTGCGAAACCTTGGTCTACCGACGAAAACTTGTACCATATCTCATATGAAGCTGGTATTCTTGAGGACCCTAGCCATACTCCACCTAAGGACATGTGGAAGCTCATCACAGATCCTGAAGATGCTCCAGATACTCCTGAACGAATTGTAGGAGAACAAATGACCACCAGAAATTTCATTGTTTTGTTGACTCTCGATTCTAACTCATCGATACCAAACTAGGCTATTACGTTCCAGGATGGTAAACCAGTTGAAGTCAAGAACCTTACAGACAAGAAGACTGGTATGTACTAGGAGGCGTCTTTCCGCTCGGAGACAACTGAAGGCGTCGGAACAAAAATGCTCGTGTTGACGTTACAAACTTTCTCATAGTCATCAAGGATTCCCTTGAACTCTTCCTGTACTTAAACACTCTTGGGCGTAAGAACGGTATTGGACGTATCGACATTGTAGAAAACCGTTTCATCGGTATCAAATCTCGAGGGTCAGTGTGTTGCTCGCTACATAAGCTGGCATTCCCTTGTTTGCCTCCCTTGGAAACAAACACTGACCATCAGCATCACTACTCGTAGATGTTACGAGACTCCAGGAGGCACCATCCTCCTTGCTGCCCATCGTGATTTGGAAGGCTTGACTATGGATCGTGAAGTCCGTCGTCTTCGAGACCAATACTCTCAGCGATTGGCTGAAATCATTTACAATGGTTTCTGGTACTCTCCTGAACGTGAATTTATCATGTCTAGTGTCGAACAATCTCAAAAGGCTGTTAATGGAGTTGTTCACCGTGAGTTATCCAAATTTGCCTTAAGAACGGTTTTTTTTTCGCTCCAAACGAGACAAGAAGTGCAATTTATGCCGACCGAAACAAATTTCGCAATCTTCAAAATTGCTCGAAGCTGACAACCTTTCATTCACATCATAGTCAAACTATACAAGGGAAACGTTATCATTGAAGGCCGAACATCACCCAACTCTCTATATGATGACAAGATATCATCCATGGATGTTGCTGGTGGTTTTAACCCTTCAGATTCTACTGGATTTATCAAAATCCAAAGTATTCGATTGAAGGCTTATGTCAACCAAAAGATCAAATTGGAAGGACAAGGATTCGAAGCATAGATAGAGAGAAGAGAGTTATTCTGTCGTGAGCGAGACAAGTGGAAACGGAGGGATGATTTATGACATGGTTTTTGGAATGTTTGTATTAGAAGCGAGAGTTGGTAATGAACAAGCCTTGCATTGATCAAAGGGGCATGTGTTATAACTATTTTGGAAATACAAATACTGCAGTTTTAGATGAGATCACATCGCGCCAATAACACCATGTTGCAGCAGTCCATACGCTTTGGATTGGCAACATGGCAGAATAACCGAGAACTCACTAAACACGAGGCTGTTGAGCACTCATCAGCTTGCGAATGTTGAGAGCATTCCAGGATAAGCTGATTTTAGAAAATCAAGAGACGTGCGTCATACCCGGATTGGATCTAGAGCATCACGATTCTCAGCTACGTGATCAATATCTCCAGTGCTGGAAGTCTTAACGACAGACTTTTCAACTTGCGTGTATCGCTCAAGCTCGTGTACGTAGCAGATATATCAGCGGTACAAATCTGAGGTATTGCAATGTCTATAAGTATATACAAAATACGTCTCTACTAATGATTATACGTTTATTTCTCCCGAAAAGGAATCGCGTTCCTTCATCAACGGCCGCTTGAGTATCGAGCCACGATACCTTCTAACAACGACATAGTACACAATGCCACCAACACCTGCAAGTCCCACCAACATCACTAAACTAGACGACACCCACACGGCCGACCTGCCTGTACTAGTGCGTGCGGGAATACCAGCACTAGCAATCAACACTGCAACTCCAAGTGTCCAGCTAGCTTGGAATCGACCAACTTCGTTTATGGGTTTGAATGCGTTGGCTTTATCCGCATTCTGTTGTATGTGTGAGGGCGGGACTCCAAAGCCATCGTGCAAGACAGACAAGACCCATGCTGATCTAAAGCATTGTAATGCTCGTCTTTGTGCTGTAGTGTTCGTGATAGGGGTTGAGCATGCTGTTTCAGCTGCTGTATAGAAGTCTCGGTGACTGTATTCTGCCATGTCTGGCACCATCTACATGGCCAACAAAAAAATATAAGTAACGAACTCTAACAACACTCGAGCGTTCGACGAGGCCAAGATATCAGACTTCCAAAGACAGAAAAGAGCAAACGCTTACCTCAGAACCAGTATACCAATACTCTGCAACCCCCAGAAACCGATGCTCCCACTCCTTCCCATGCTCGAATGGCGACAACGGGGCATGAGCTCCGTTAAACAGACAAGGATCCTCAATACACGGAGCAGTTTTATTTAACAATACCTTCTGCATAGCCATACATTCGTCCAGATTACCGCTTCCTACTATAAGAGTATCGGATATAGGTATATTGTAACCAGGTGGCAGACAGGGATCTTTGATATGTGTCAGTTCAGTTGTGGATGGAATTGTTGGTGTTGATTTAGCAATACTTGATGAGGCCGAGGGCGATATCATAGTAGATGGAGAGTTTTTAGAATCTGGGTTGAGTTTCAAGACATCTGTGGTGTGGTCTTTTAGTATGGAAGTGGTTGTTGACGGGGATGTTACAGGCAGTTCCGCTATTTCTTCACCATCGTCACTGGTGGTATTACTCGGAGACAAGTCAGGAGATGTGGGCGTTGGTCTCCTTCTATTAACGACGACAGTATCCTCATTATCATTATCAGCACCTTCCGTCTCAACACTGACAGCATCACCTAACTCATATTCAGACCTTGCAATAAATCTACGCGGGCTTGTCGTCTGTATCAAATGATCAACAAACCGCCTTCTAGCTTCATTCACTCCAAATCCTAGAAACGTCGTAACAGAAACTCTATGAAGACGCTCACTCCCATCCTGTAACCGTAGCTTGACATCCGTCAAATCATCAGAGTGACGATCGGCCATAGCTACAGTAGGTTCAAACGCTATTTGAGCACTTGCACCTCCCATATCCAAGAATCCAAATGTAGTTGGATGATTCTTTTTAAGAGTGGCATCATGTTTGGCATCAAATCCACCTAATAGTCTATTCACAGCAATCCAGCCGAGGATGCCTTCCAATTCACCAGATATGACTCGTACGTGACGGTTACATCCTCCAGCGACTGAGAATGTGTACTCGGCTTTGATGAATGTGCATGCGGCGTCTAGGATGGCGGTTTGCTTTTCCGGGGCTACCAGTCTCATGCCCGCTGTTGCAAACAGATATATAGGTGTCTCCGATTGCTGGTCTTGGGGCACGAGTTTCGAAGCAAAGTCTAGTAGTGGGCGTAGATGTGTGCTTGCACCCGACGCATGGCTGGCGAGCGATGATAAGCCTGAGAAAGCAGAAAATCAGCCTTCCTGCGTCTGTGTCGGAATAATCGCGAAAAACAACCAAAAAACTCGCCAGGCTCCTCCTTTAAAAACCACTCATGACCATCTACAGCTCCCGGCTCGATCTCACTCAACCCCGTTTCCAGCACTCCAGAACCACCGGCCCCCGCCTTCCACGAATAAACTAGCACTCGAGATCCAGAGCTACCCGCATCTATAATCACAGCATATCGCCTCTTTTTAGTTGACACTGCACCATTATACGTCTTTCCGCTTCCACCAGCCGCTGGATTCGAGATTCCCTTCAGCGACAGCAGTTCTGCATCAAGACTCTTATCATCCAGTTGTTCGTATAGTGGTGGTGTTGTTGCCAAGTCGTCCAAGCCCATAAAATCCTGATTTGATGAAGGTGAAGGCCAGTACTGCATCAGGATGAATACGATGGCGAGAAAGGCCATGATGAACATGATTGTTGTTCTGTCCATTCTTTTGCCTATGATCAACAGTGTCAGTATAAATGGGTGGGAAAGACTTGCATTGCGTTTTCTTGTTGTTTTTGAATTGTACCTCGCAAAGAAGTTCGAAATTTGATCTTGTCGTTTGAGTAGCTCCTTATATGCATGCTGCGTTACGAGAATGAGAGGCCTTGGTTTCACCTCCCTCTGCCATTCTTCATCAAGGCAAAAGACTTCAAAGTGTTGAGATTTGAGATTGAGTCAACGAGGCCACCACAGTCAAAATACCAATGTATATTGATTCTATACTATATTTACGCGTCAGAGCACGTAGATAATTGAATATCTTATTGTCCTCACGCTTTCTCTTCGGTCCAAACCTCGCGATTTCTGCACAGTGCATTTCTTGACCAGGAACATCATGATCCACTGGCTCATAGCCTTCAGCCGTCACGGCAAACTAAGACTAAAGAAATGGTATATTCAGAACTACTCCTTCTGCCTGTAGATCTAAATCAGTTTTGAAAAAATCCATTCTTCTCGTTCAGGTTCAAGACTGTCTCATTCCAAGAAAAGCAACGAACAATAAATGAGGCAATTACAATGATACTAGCACGCAAACCTGGAATGTGCAATGTCCTCGAACTACGAGAACAAAAGTAACTCTTGTCTTGATCATCATAACATCACAATCACAAATCACAATGTTGACCATTTGCAACTTGATGTTAGATTGATCTACCGACGATACGCATCATTATATTTCTGCTGTTGTGTGGACTTTGATGACAATGAGCTGGTAGTGCTGGAAGTCATTCATCGGTTTGTACAGGTGCTGGACGATTATTTTGGGAATGTGTGTGAATTAGATCTCATATTTGGTTATGAGAACGCGTACATGATACTGGATGAGCTCTTGATTGGTATGGCAGATCAAATATGTTACAACTTGAGAGTTCAACCAACTCGAATACACACACATTGTAGATGGCGAGATGCAAGAGAGTTCCAAACGCCAAGTAACAGGTCATATAAAGAAGATTGAAAAGGAAGAACTGGCAGAACAGAGTCAGTCGTGGTAAAACTTGCTCAGACTGCTACTTTTGATCTTTTCCTTTTCAGACTTACTGCAAAAAACTCTCTTGATAAATCTGTACAAATTATTCTAGCTGTAAAAAAACTCTTTCAATACTATATACTATGTTTGCCTGTAACAACACATCCCTATTCCTATCTACAATGTGGTTTCTCATGCATGCTTCCTTCTATACCTAATCAAAACCCCCCAAATGAAGACAGACGACATCATGATTCAGCACCTCAATCAGTGCCACCGAGCATAAGATCATCAAGCTCCAAATCACTAAACGACGGACCGGATACAAGAGGGTCTTGTTGGACTTTTTGATTATTATCATCAGTCGCATCCATATCAATTGCAGAGTCAACATTGGGAGCCATTACAACCTTAGTGACGGGCATCTGATTGTTCTGACCTGTGATGAGCGTAGCAATACTATCAGAGACGGGCAATCCTTCCTTTCCTTGATGTGATATAGTCTTTCGAGCATCACTCATAATCATTTCTCCAGCACAGAGGCCTGGTTCGTCGATAATTGCTCCAGCTGTTTGAGCCATAGATCCACGGACTAGAGTGTTCATGGTTTCTGATCCACCAACACCTGCTAGACCTGGATTCACTCCCAACGTTCCCTTTTGCTCAAAGCCTAAAAAAAGACACCACACGTGAGTCACTATAACAAATCCTTGATTTCCCTCACGGTGCCTGGATATATTGTTTGTGTTCGTACCTGCAAGCATTCCGATAGTGTATTCACCACTTTGAATCTCGAGCAAGAAACGCTGAAGAAGTCTTCTTCCGATTTCATTGGCTGTAAATACACGAGCATGAGACTCCAATATATCCATTGTCAGAGTAGCTCGCTCCCTTAATGAGTGAGAATATCCCATTTGATTTGCTAGCGCCAGCTGACGAGCAGCAATCAAACTGATCAAACCCTACACACAAAGTGGTGGTTGGTAAATCGTGTACATCGATAACGAAGAATGAAACAATGGATTCGTCGCATATTGTTACAGTTCATCACAGTTCACACATCCTCTTCTAGTGCCGAGATCCAACTTACCACTTGACAAACACAAAAGGCAAAGAATGGAGTATCACGTCGTTGCTGAGCAGGTACAATACTCTTTTGACCAATCATTTGCAAGATGGCTGTAGCAGGACCTGCATGTTCCAAGGCTTTCGTAAACGAGTCAGATGAAGTCCAGAGATTCAACAATGCGTCTAATTCCTTGGCATTGTTGATTTTATGAGCATAGCCTGGTGGCGCTCTTTGTGAGTTGGGAACATGTCCACGAGCTGCTACAAAGGGGTCAGTCGGTTTTGTTGCCATTTGTTGACCCATTGTCATCATATTGGCCTCTGGTCCGTGAAGAGTAATCATTCTATATGTTGGAAAGACAAAAGAGTGAGTAACCATAACAACAGACTCAGACACAATGACGTACGTAGAGTGGAAGATAACAACGTTCTCCGCCCAATCAAACATGTCGTCAGTCCATTGACCATGACGAGCACCATTGTCTTCCAAGTTTTTGACCCAATCTGGGAAATGTCTCCACGCAACCTTCATTTCATGAGTCAATCTACCCATCTCAGCAGCTGCGTAACCAACTTCTTCTGGTTTACGAGGAGCGAAGGTGTATGCGCCTCGTTGTATGAAAATCCACCTAAACTGGATGACACGACCAAAGATAGCCATCAATGCTGCTCGGATTCCGTTCGCTCCCAACGATGCTTGTATGAGACGCGAATCGGTATGAGTAAACAAGAATTGTTCGAATGTTGGAGTGGAGAGTATGGTTGCGGGAGGGCGTTCACTATAGAATATGGCATCTGGGACGGGTAGTAATAAAGTACTCTCATATTCACAATCATTAATCGTATTTGGTCTCTTTGAGGCGGCAGCTCCAGAACTAATGTAGACAACCAACTTTGGAGTGAGAATCGTCGTTCGAAATGGCGTTGCAAAAAAAAATCAATACTCTACAATCAAACACTTACGCATCATGATTTCTCAAATACCACCAACATCTTCGTTTCTCTTCTTGCTCAACCCATTTACTCGACCAATTTCCATATTCGTCAGTAGGACATACAACCATTGGAGCAGGTGTCCAAACAGGATTGTCCCTAAAATTCAATTCTTAGTTCGGCTATTTAGTTATTCAAACTACGCGAATACTCGTACCAGATTGAGCACGTAGTTTCATCCGCTTCATTATACAGACCGAGAAGACGAGCAATAGACAATGCCATTGCCAAGTAAGTGTAGGATTGAATCCAGAATGATTCCGTGACACAATAAAATGTAATATGGATCAATGTCTGAACATGAAGGAGGAGAAAATGGTGAGCTTTAGTTTGTTGCGGGTAAATAGCAACAGATTGTTGGGAGTTTTGCTACCAACAAGATCTCACCTTGACGACATCCAAAGTAGGTCGGTCCAAGGAGGAGAGTATGATACGACGAGTGCGTTCATAGAATGTATTCTTGATCAATTCCTGGTTTCCAGCATATAATGGATGGAACCTACGATGTGAAACAGGTGAGTTTCTGTCTCTGAGTCACAGTCGGTAAAATACAACCAAAAGCAAGGTTTGGTATACCTGGCCGAGCAAGCGAGCATTGCGAATAGCAATGATAAAGGAACGGTATCGGGAGCAGTAATCATCTTTTTGATGAATGTTTGCTTGTGGATGATGGATAGCGACGATGGCATTTTGTCAAAATACAGATCAAGCAATTCATTGACGGTACCATCATCAGGAAGTGGGGGCAATCCAACGGTGTAGTCGGCGTGTATTAAGGCTAGATTCATTCCAGCGGCGGCACCTGGAGGTCTTCCAGCAGGACCAGGACTTGCATTTTCCGAGCCTGGGGATTGTGGTGACTGTACAGAGGCCGGAGGAGAAGGCTGTTGCTGTTGCTGAGTGACTCGCTGCGTCCAGTTGAGCACCTGATTAAGCATTTTCTTTACTGGCCTGCTTGGTTGATTATGTGGTTTTGAGTTTTCGAGCTTTGACAAATAGATCACTAGCTGGTCTGTGCATAGGAGGACTGTTCCTCGCCACAAAGCAAGCGGAAACTACTTGACGCATCAGTTCTAGTACAGCCACCGCGTCAAATCACGTCCGGATGCCCGTCTGACTCAGAAGTGTACACTTTTGTTGTTATTCACGTTTCGTGCTATTCTGCTCGTAGATTTTAAAGCATATTGAATATGTTCACGCTGATGATCTATCCGAAAGTTGCTCAAAATTGTCAGATCTAGATGCATGAGGTCTGTCTGCTCGCAAACAAGTCGTGTCATCGCACCGTCCATAGTCGCCAAAACTGTCTGCAACCATGTCCAAACTGCCTGATGCCGTCACCAACTGGCTCACCCCTGGGCTTAATTCATTCTTATTCAAAATAGGAAATCAAGTTGGTATGGTTCTGTTCTACATACCATCTTTCTTGCTTCGTGACAAAACTAACTCTTTGAGCATTCACAGTGCTCCCAGCTTGGGCACTATTGGCCCTTTTCCCGACACAACCCATCACCCAAATCATTGTCAAGAGTAGTGTACTCGTCAATGCACTCAGTTACGTTCTGCTTCTTCCAGGACTCTTCATCAAGGTAACGAAATTTGGTTCAAGTTGTTATTGCACTGGCTTTCGCGACGTGTTTGAAGAGCCTTCTCGAAAGCTTACGCTGCAATTGCATAAGCCTGGAACCATCAATGAATTCGTAATCCCGTTCGGGGATATGGGAACTCTGAAGGGCGTTCTTACCTTGTTTCGAACTGGCAATGAAAGTGGTGAGGGCTTGACGCAAACCATGTTATCAGTATCAACTGCTGACATCCTCATGTCGATTTGAACGTACATACGTCATGGTCAACTTGATTTTCAAGTTGCTTGCGTGATATTCATCCTGATTTCAACACACTTTTCAAACATAGGATTGACGGCTGCCTGGATTCACTACCTAGCCTTCGATTTGGTTTGTGGCAACTACATTGCCTGTGACGCAGCTGAGGTATGTCTTTGAAGATCAGAAGTCACATCAACAGATTTCACTTCCAACA
Source organism: Synchytrium microbalum (assembly GCF_006535985.1). NCBI lineage: Eukaryota > Fungi > Chytridiomycota > Chytridiomycetes > Synchytriales > Synchytriaceae > Synchytrium > Synchytrium microbalum. Next base: position 40,254 of record NW_022158399.1, on the reverse strand, counting down.
AACCTCAAACCTAATATATGCTTTCTTTACTTTTGCTGACAACCGGCACGATTGATAAATTAAACTTCATTCTAACCCAACAGGCTGGAATTCCAAGGGTCATGACCTTCCCCTTCTTACTTTTGACTCTGCTCGCAGGCCCAACGGGTTTGGGAGCTTACTTTGCCTTCAGAACAGCATACGGAGTCAAGAAGCCCTTCTTGACATTTTATAATCCCCCTACCAAAAGGAACGACTAGTTTATTTCACTTGCAATCGCAGGTTGAACTTGGTTATGGAAGGGTGAATAAACGCTGACTGCTTGTGATGAATACATTCAGTAGTCTACGTTCTGACCGCTTTGGATGGTTCTCCCAGGTGTAATTAATCAAATATGGCGTTTTGCATGTCGTGACCGTGTACATTGACCATTGAGATGCGAACTTTAAAAAAAAATCAATCAAGTTGCTTACCCACAGGCAAGGTGACAAGGATTTGCCCGTCCGGCAGAGTCCAGATACGCGATAAATCTGAGGGGTCGAACAGAATAACGATAAAACTGGTCGCCCGCATTTTGGATTGTGTGTCTTATAATTTTCATAAAACCGCCATAAAATGGAGCTTACTGGTGATTTATTTCCTTCATTGAGACGCGAACGGGGATCTAGCCCCTCATCAATTTGTATTATGACTTTGAAAGCTTGTAATATCCACGTACCATCGCTGGGAAAGTACAAAATGACGTTTGCGTCCAAACTTGACGCTTCACGGCCGATTCCAACCCAAATCAGAGTTGGTGATCATTTCCCGCTGGCATTGCTCATTGAAAATTCTGGTGCTTTTGTAATCTGTCTACTGGCTCCTCTTATTGACTTGTCTCTGGCGAGGCAAGTGCGAGTTTTGTTCTTCATTTCCAACCCATCGGGCTGACGCTTTGAGCCAAATTTTAGGAGCAGACAACATATGACGAAGATGGGGTGCACCGAGCGAGAGAGGTTCATTCGCATTACAAGAGCATCGCATCAATTAGGTAAACGAGTCAAGATTTGAGAGTCTTACTAAAAATCCATTTTATTTTTTTTGCGCATTATCAATCATACCAAACTATGTTTAAAACCATCAATATTGGTGTAGCAATGAGTTCGAAGCCTGATTATCAAGGAAATAAACTACTTTTGTCTCTGTAAACGGAACAATATGTTAGATAATGGTTGGCAGACTCAAGACATTTCAATCAAAGACTCACAAAGTTGCAAGACCGGAGAGCAGCCCATGCCAATACAAAGTAGACAGCACCATAGACGACTTGGAGACCATATAATAATCCATTAGGTGTTACATCCCAGTGGTCGACATCTTTACCAGAGATCGAGCCGTTGGCATATGTGGTGTATAAGGTCATTCCAACGATGGCTGATAAACCAGACTCTCCATCGGTAATTAGACATGAGTCGATTGTTGGGACTGGAGCAGAAATGAGGATGCTTGATAATGCCAAGCTGCTTTGAGCCTAGATGAAGTGAAACGAGACCACGGTTTAGAACATTATGCAAGCACAAGCGATAACCGACCAGTTCTTACCTCCAGAGCAAGACCGACAGATTGACCAAGAACGGCAGCGTTGCTTGCATCGATACCAGCATACGTGCCGTAAGCGACGGCTGCAGCAGTTAATTGAGTGGAGACATAAGCTAATGTTGTGGCAGATAACCCAGGTACGGCGGCTGCGGTTGCAGCACTGTTGACCTTGCCGGCCAATGTAAACAATTGAGTCAGAGAGTCGTTTTGGGCTGTTGTGGCGAACACAATGTGCTTCAGAGGGGAGATGCTAGCGTTCAAGGCTGGAGCGGCTCTAACACTCATGGCCAATGCGGTGTCTCCCAATCCTTGGTATAGGGCAGTGTTGACATCTAGAGGGACCATTTCGTTCTTAGCACATTCGACTGGGTGGCCGAGATATTCGTTTCTCATGAGAGGGTAGAACCAGAGACGGTCGTATCTGTGATTATAGAGAACGAGAGGAAATCAGTATTCTCGCTTTCCTTATGGACTTGCGATAGAAAGCAGTACGTACGATAACCAAGCGAAGAAGTATTTGACGGGCGATGATCTGGGTAAGATGAAGCTGTCGGGACAGTAGGTACTGGTCCAGAAGAGGAAGAAGAAGTAGTGGATGGTGAAGGCAGCGTTGGCGTATGGAATGGATCCAGCAATGTAAGCACAGATCATGTTCAACGATGTAACGCAAATGGCCTAATTGCAAAGTGAAGAGAACGTCAATATTGAAAACCAGATCGGCACAGCGATAAGAATCTTCGTACTTCAAGGTAGAGGGTGAATCCAGATTCGGCCAAGTTCTTGTTATCAAATCCAGCCATGGGGAGAGCAATGAAGGCGACGCAAGCGCACATGGTTCCCGAGAACATGACTTCGACGATGTATTGAGATAGCAAGTACCAGAGCTTGTTGTAGTAACCGGCCGATTCTTCGTGGTAGTATGACTTTCTACGTTCGAGCCCTGGAGAAAAGGGATATGTTGGATTTTGAACCAGGAGCAAGATTTCGTGAATTATGTAGACTTACAGTATGCGATAGCAGCAGAACCGAATCCAGGAACCATGAGCGTTATTGTGAAACCAAGGGCATCCTTTCCGACGTGACCGTAGAAACCAGCATTTTGACCATAGAAGGCACCACCACAGAACAGCCCGACGACGATAGCGGATATGAATCGAGTCTGAAGGGAAGGCAATAGTGTTAATGATGGTCCTTGACTGTAGATGACTCAACAACAACGTACTGTAGACATGAGGGGGTTTCTCCAATAAATTCTCATTTGACGCAAGAATAGATGGTAGAATTGCAGACGACTGGAGGCAAGTTGGAAGAAACCCATGGATTCCCAGATTGTGGGATTTTTCAAGTGGAAGGCTTCATAGTTGTTGATTGAGCCTTGACCGGAGTGAATGTCGCTGACTCTCTTGGCAAGAGCAGCACATTCAGTGGATGCATTCCATGAGGAAATGAGGAAGTCGGCTTGAGCAGCTTGTTCGTTGGCGTAGGTTTCAGCTAAAAGTGAGGAGGGATGGTGTGAGATGGAATTGTCATTAACTAAAACGATTCGCAGTTTCTTACCTGGGTTGCCGACAATTGGAATTCCCAACCTTTCGAAGTAGGAGATGGCATCAGCAGTTTTACCAAAGTAACAGGTCTTTCCACCGGGACAGAGGAGCAAAAGGTTATCGAATTGAGACAAAATGGTGTATGAGGGCTGGTGAATGGTGGCAACTATGAAAGAACGCACAATCAGTAAGGAAGCTTGAGCGAAATTCCGACTTCACCAATTACTTACTGCAAGCTAATTTACGGAGACGGACGACTTCATTGACGTTTTCAATGATAGCTCGACCGGTTGCACTGTCCAAACCAGTGGTGGGTTCATCCAAGAACAGCACTGATGCTACTGGCAACATCTCGACGGCAACGTTGACACGCTTTCGTTCTCCAGTTGACAAACCACGGACCAGGGCAGATCCGATCTTGTTGTGTTCGACATAGTTGAGCTGCATTAAAGTCAAGACATCGTCGACCTGAGTAGAAAGAAGCACGTCAGGAATCAGTATGGTAGAACGACCAAAGACGGTATAAATGACAATGCTCAGATCTCCAACTCACTCGTGCTTTTCTTTCTTCAGCGGTCCAGTTCTCAGGTAAACGAAGAGCAGCACAGAATTCCAAAGCTTCACGAGTGGTCAATTCTGGTGGCAACAAGTCGTCGGATGTAACGTAACCGTTGTTTTGGATGAATTCACGACGAGTCAATGGTGCACCGCTGTAAACAGACGAGGTTAATAGCTGGAGTAGTGAGCAGTTGCGCCAGGCTTAAATACATACTTCAGACGGACATCGTGAGTCCATTCTCCGGTGGTTTTCCTGAAAGAAATGACATCCAACAAGGTACTTTTACCAGCACCAGATGGACCCATGATGGCTAAGGATTCACCAGGCTAATTGAAACATCAGGTTTAGCTAAACTGCGGCGATCGATCTTGAAAATAACAGAGTGATCTGAAACTTGGATAGGTGCTTACCTTGACATATCCGTTAACACTGTGCAACAATTGCTTCCATTCACCTCGGACCTTCAGTCTGCAATCAATATCCTTAAATGAGAAAAAGGCAGGGCGCACTTGACTGTCATCAGTGACGGCTACAAGTCAAGAAAGGACCAGATTTAAAACATATTGAACAAGTTTAAAACTGACGATTGACTCCAAGACATCAACTGGGAGGATCCAATTTGTATGTCATGCCGTCTTGACCAAGAAACCAAGTCGATCTGTTGCTTACCCCACGACGAGCTGTTTATGGCAGACTTCTTTTCTGAGGCCATCTTTTTGATACTTGATAAATGCCTTGTCTATTACAAGAAATTTACTTTGTCGAGTAGTGTGGAAGCAAGCTTGGTGCTGTATGGTTTTTGCTAAACTACACCCCACGAAAAGACGAAAAGGCCTCCCTTCCTTGCTGGTCATGTGAGCAAATTCCTAAATGCTCAGCGACCACTATGTGACACAGCAGTGCCTTTTCTAATTCAAATTGCTTTCCTTTTCGCCCTTCCCAACACCCCTCTTGCCAATCTGGCCAAATCTTTTCTTTTTCCACTACACCCTTGACAGGGAAAAGAGCAAAGGCTGAAGATTTGCCTGAAATTTTGGTTCTCCCAGCACTCCACACAACCAAACCATTTTAGCTGCTCCAGTTTAGGTTTACTCATCACTTCACCAGTTTACAAATTTTAACTAGTATAGTACAATCAAAATGGCAACTGAAGGTGACCTTGCTTTACACCATGCTTCTGAGAAGCTCCAACAGAGTAGCGAACACGCGGGGTGAGTCTTTGGTGATTTTGGTTGGGTTTGGTCTTCAGAAACACTTTTTGACGGCTTGTTCTGAAAATGGGTCTTGACTAACTCTGTCATGGCCGCTTAACGCAGATACACCATTACATGGCGAAACATTGCCTTGGACATCGATATTGGAGGCATGTTCTCTCAAAAAAGAACCATAAGAACACTCAAAGGATCAACAGGTTTCATGAAGCCTGGAGAGTCCTTGGCTGTCATTGGACGTAAGTGTCTTCGCTGTTCAGCTTTGGCGTCTCAGGTTTAGATGTCATGCTCATGTTCCGACGATTGTATAGCATCTGGTGCCGGAAAGACCACCTTGATGGATATTCTTGCCAGTCAAAAGACATTGGGTCGCATTTCTGGTGAACTCCTAGTCAACGGATCGCCACCAGATATCTTCTTTAAGAAACGTGCTGGCTACATTTTCGTAAACATGTAAGTTTCCTATCAATCTTCCGTTTCCAAGGTCAAAACACTAAAAATCAAGCTACTCCTAGGGCACATATTCCCACTATGACTGTCAGAGAAACAATCATGTTTGCTGCTGAATGTCGTATGCCTCGTGGCTCCACTCATGCCGAAATCTCTGCCCGTGTTGACGAAGTCTTGGAATCTCTACGAATGACCGAAGCACAACATACTCCAGTCGGTGATGAATTGATTCGTGGAGTTTCTTCCGGTGAAAAGAAGGTATTTTTGAGCAGAGGAAAATCTTTTGTCGCTAAAACTGCTAACAATTTGAACGAATCTGATAGCGTACCGAAGTCGGTATTGAAATGGTTGCTCGACCAAAAGTTCTGTTCTTCGATGAGCCAACATCTGGTCTTGATGGTACGTAATTCTGTATTCTCTTTGCATTAGCTCTCAAGAATTTTTCTGACATATTGTGACTGAAACTTGCAGACTTTGGTGCACGTTTCACTATGGAACTTGTGCTGAGTTACGTCAAGAAGGAGAACGTCTCCGTTGCAGTAGTCATTCACCAACCTGCTGACGCTGTCTTCAAGCTCTTCGATAATGTCATCCTTGTTGGTGGAGGAGGTCGAATCTGTTACTTCGGTCCAACCAGCCAGTGCGAGCAATACTTCACTGAATACGGCTTCCCATGCCCTCCTCTAATGAACCCAATTGAACACTACGTCGATGTCATCTCTGCTGATACTGTTGGTGCTTCTGAATACTACGAAAAATCAGCTCTCTTTGCTGCCAATGATGCCGAGGAACGACGATTAGCTCAAGCCCATTACAGCCCTGTATCTCACTCTACTCACATCGTGGAACGTACTTCATGGGACCAATTCAAACTATTGGCAACCCGTGTGTTATTGAGATACCAAAGAAATCCATCCACGTCATGGGGTCGAGTAAGTAGTGTTGTTCTCACATACTTCAGTTCCGTTTCTGCGCCTGTTATTGAATTCAAATTTTCATCTTAGTTCGGTCTCTTCTTGTGCTTTGCCCTCTTCTTTGGTGGTATCTTCTTCCAAATCCCTCACACTTCGACTTATCTCTCCACCATCAATCACGGTGTGGGTACCTTCGGTTTCTTGTCTAACTACGTCGCCATCGCTTCTGTACCCCAATTTATGGAGGATCGTGAATTATACATTCAAGAATTCAGTGCCGCTTTCTATACTCTAGCTCCATACTACGCAACGTAAGTGGCATTTGTTGGACCAGCTGTGTTGGTCAATGTACTAAATGTTTACTCCTTTGGACCTCAGATACTTCGTTGTGGAGGGTGTATTCACTACCGTCATTAGTACCATCTTGCTACTTATCGTCTACTTCATGCAAGGAATGCCTGCCAACAAGTTTGGTCTTACTTTCGCTATGATGTTCGTTGGAATGTGGGTCTCGACCGCCGTTGCTCAAGGATGGTCTGGTAAGCTTGTCAAATATCTTGTTATTGCAAGCCCGACTGAAGTTGCTGAATCGTTCGCCCTTTAGCATGGTGCAAGACCTTGATCCAAGCCTACACTGTCTTATGGGCTGCCGGTCTAGTCTTCTTCGCCTTCTCTGGTGCCGTCGCTCCCTTCGGATCTTTCAGTGCTGGTCTTTTGTGGCTTACAGATGTCAACTACTGGAGATGGACGTACCAATATGTGCTCTACACCATAACGGTAATTCACTTGGAACTGGCTCGCGATCACTTGGCATCCTCTGATTTCAATTCCCTTTCTAGAACGACTTGCCAGTTACATGTGACCAAGCATTCCCATTCGCTTCCATCATACCTATATATGCCGGAATTTACCAGGGTGCTTTTGCTGGTTCCCTCGTCTCTAACGCCTCCGACACCGTCGCAGTTACCGCAGTCAGCGGCTACCTCAGCGAAATTGCTGCTATCAACACCATCTTAGCTTCAAACCCCCCAGCTGATGTTGCTACCGAATTGAATGCTGCTATTGCAACCATACAGACTCAACTATCAACAACTGCTAAAGGTGGTGCCGCCATCCTTACCAATGCTACCCTCATGGGCGGTCTCTCACTCTACAACTCTCTCTGTATGTGAACTTTTCACTTGAATTATCCTCAAAGCTTGTTTACTGACATCACGTAAACCAGATTCTGCTACCACTGCCGTTGTGGTTGCTGCCGCTGCTAATTCCACCAAGGCACTCTTCCCACCTGTCGAAGAAATCTGTATCTACAGTATGTGCTTGAACTCATATTCTTCGCAAACGATGATGCAAAGGCTGACAATCTCTCTTAATGATAGATCCACAAACGTATCTCGCTGCTTTCAACAGTATAGAACAAGGCTGTATCGCCTGTGGTAACGTCGCATATGCCGTTAACGTCGCTCTCTTGGTCTTCTTCGTTATATTCACTGTAAGCTTTAAATAATTATTCGATTTCAATGCCGTTTGCTTCTGGCCTGTAACACCATTAAATTCTTTCTAGTACTGTGGTCTCTGGTACTCTCGCGGTTACAGACAACGATAAGCCATTGATAGAGGTTGACGACTTCAGTGGGTTGACATGACGTCTTAATGAATCTTATTCAAAGTGTTTACGTATGGTACTTAAAAAGATATGTTTCTGAATGAAAAAAATAAAACTACTATGCTCCATTTGCCTATGAATTTATGTATTCGTTGAAATCGTTGAATTTGTCATAGGGTGTCACTTGCTTCGCTGTGAACGAGAGCTCATCATGTAAAGGTAGCTCATGATGTTGATTAACGACAGGTCGAGTACGTGTCCGACAATAGTAGAAGAAATCGAAGTAGTGGAAAACCGTAACTGATCACCAAGTGTTGAAACTTTTTTGTAGAATGGTCCTAGCAACGTTTCTCCTGTCCATTTCTACAATCCACTATCAATAAACTCTATATAAGCCATAATGCAGTCCACCAAACAAGCCTGTGTTCTGTGGTCGAAGCCAGTTTGAAGCCAAACCCGAGCCACCAAGCCTCCCACCACTCCACAATAGGTGGAATGGTGGAGTGCAAACATCAGTCAAGAAAGATGAGTGCTTTGAAGACGATACTAGCCCTCTCAGTCTCGATGTCACTCAGTGGGTTGGTTTTGGGGGTTCACCTTTTGTGAACGAGAGAGCACAATTCAAACAAGATTTGGCCATCAAATCCAAGGGTGAACTTATCATCAGAGATTCTGTAGTGGCTTGAGACTTTCTACTCCTCAGTTATATTCCTGGGTATGGAACAGGTAGGATATCTGAAATCTGTCCTCGTGTCGAACATCAAGTTTGCATAGTGGTTTAGTTGATGCACTTCGACCGTGTTATGCGCCACAATCTGATGAATCCATATACTAGTGGATACTGATAGCGAGAGCATAGGTGAACCAAGTTTGCAACATAGGCTAAAATGATTTTTGCGTTCAAAGCTGAGATTTCACCTTTCGCATTGTATAATTAGAGGTTGCTCGTTAGAACGGTGCTGCTTTTTCTGTTGAAATTCGTGGATGGTTGCAACAGTCAAGTTGTTTGTAATTGGGATCAAACCCAACACACATTTTGAGCAACACTCATTTGAGCACAAAAGACGATACGAGGAACAAAGCATGGATCCGCGTTACGACAGCATCGTCTGAAGAAGGAGACAACACCAAAGAATTTGACGTCTTACTAAAAATCCATTTTATTTTTTTTGCGCATTATCATCATACCAAACTACAATTTTAAATCCATCAATATTGGTGTAGCAATGAGTTCAAGCCTGATTATCAACGAGCGAAACTACTTTTGTCTCTGTAAACGGAAAAGTATGTTAGATAAATGTTGGCAGAATCCAAACATTTCAACTAGAGACTCACAAAGTTGCAAGACCGGAGAGCAGCCCATGCTAATACGAAGTAGAAAGCACCATAGACGACTTGGAGACCATACAATAATCCATTAGGTGTTACATCCCAGTGGTCGACATCTTTACCAGAGACCGAGCCGTTGGCATATGTGGTGTATAAGGTCATTCCAACGATGGCTGCTAAACCAGACTCTCCATCGGTAATTAGACATGAGTCGATTGTTGGGACTGGAGCAGAGATGAGGATGCCTGATAAAGCCAAACTACTTTGAGCCTAAATTGGAAACATGATTTGAGTACTTGCAGCAATGAGGCATTAAACGTTATATCCAAGGCAAGTTTCATACCTCCAAAGCGAGGGTAACAGAGGAAGAGAGAGTTGCAGCGTTGGTTGCATCAATACCAGCATACTTGCCGTAAGCGGCAGCTGCAGCAGTGTATTGGCCAGTGATGTAAGCCTGGGTAGTAGCAGATAAGCCAGGGACGGCCAGGGCGCCGCCAAAGTTGGCAACACTTCCAGCGAGTGTAAACAACTGAGTCAAAGAGGCGTTTTGAGCAGCTGTAGCGAAGACTATGTGTTCAAGAGGGGTGATGGTGGAGTTCAAAGCGGGAGCAGCTTTCACGGCCATGGCCATTGCGGTATCACCCAATCCTTGGTATAAGGCAGTGTTGACATCAAGAGGCACCAATTCATCTTTGGCACAGGTGACTGGGTGGCCGAGATATTCGTTTCTCATGAGAGGGTAGAACCACAGACGGTCGTATCTGTATTGAAGAGGCAGCCATGTGAGTATGAATTCTCACTTCATAAATTGGAGCAACGAGCTACGTACGACAACCAAGCGAAGAAGTATTTGACGGGTGACGATCTGGGTAAGATGAAGTTGTCGGGACAATATGTACTGGTCCAGAAGAGGAAGAAGAAGTAGTGAATGGTGAAGGCAGCGTTGGCGTATGGAATGGATCCAGCAATGTAAGCACAGATCATGTTGAGGGATGAAACACAAATAGCCTAATGCGAAAGAAAGACACGTGAGTAATAGACCACACTGGAACTGATTTCAAATGCTCCTTACTTCAAGGTAGAGGGTAAATCCAGATTCAGCCAAGTTCTTGTTGTCAAATCCAGCCATGGGGAGAGCGATGAATGCGACGCAAGCGCACATGGTTCCAGCGAACATGACTTCGACGACATATTGTGAAAGCAAGTACCAGAGCTTGTTGTAGTAACCTGCGGCCTCCTCGTGGTAGTATGATTTACGACGTTCAAGCCCTAAAAACTGATGTGTTGGATGCTTGTAGGGCAGGATTTCATAAGAAAAAAGTTGACGTACAGTATGCAATAGCAGCAGAACCGAATCCAGGAACCATCAGTGTTATAGTGAAACCAAGAGCATCCTTTCCGACGTGACCGTAGAAACCTGCATCTTGGCCATAGAAAGCGCCACCACAGAATAGACCGACGACGAGAGCGGAGATGAATCGAGTCTAATCCAACAAGCGTTGAAGATACAGGTTGAAGAGAGCAAGGCGAAAAGAACTTACTGTAGACATAAGAGGGTTTCTCCAGTAGATTCTCAATTGACGCAACATCAAATGGTAGAATTGGATACGACTAGAAGCGAGTTGATAGAAACCCATTGATTCCCAGAATGTAGCTTTTTTCAAGTGGAAGGCTTCATAGTTGTTGATTGAGCCTTGACCGGAGTGAATGTCGTTCACTCTCTTGGCAAGAGCAGCACATTCGGTGGATGCATTCCATGAGGAAATGAGGAAATCGGCTTGAGCAGCTTGTTCGTTTGCGTAGATTTCAGCTGCAAATGGAGAAGGATGTTAGATGGAACTGTCACAAACGGAAGAGAGTCACAGCTTCTTACCTGGGTTGCCGACAATTGGAATTCCCAACCTTTCGAAGTAGGAGATGGCATCAGCGGTTTTACCAAAGTAACAGGTCTTTCCACCGGGACAGAGGAGTAAAAGGTTGTCGAATTGAGACAAAATGGTGTAGGAGGGCTGGTGAATTGTGGCAACTGCGAAAGAAACCAGGAAATCAGTAATGGCGCTAGTAATACAACGACTAGCAAAAGTACTTACTGCAAGCTAATTTACGGAGACGGACGACTTCGTTGACGTTTTCAATGATAGCCCGACCGGTTGCACTGTCCAAACCAGTAGTGGGTTCGTCCAAGAACAATACTGATGCTACTGGCAACATTTCGACGGCGACGTTGACACGCTTTCGTTCACCAGTTGACAAACCACGGACCAAAGCAGATCCGATCTTGTTGTGTTCGACATAGGTGAGCTGCATTAATGTCAAGACATCGTCAACCTAAATTGAAAGAAACCCGTCAGGAATCAGTATGTCACAGAGAGATCCAATACAAGAAGGCTCAATTCGAAAAAACACGTACTCGTGCTTTTCTTTCTTCTGCGGTCCAGTTCTCAGGTAAACGAAGAGCAGCACAGAACTCCAAAGCTTCACGAGTGGTCAATTCTGGTGGCAACAAGTCATCGGATGTAACGTAACCGTTGTTTTGGATGAATTCACGACGAGTCAATGGTGCACCGCTGTAAACAGACGAGGTTAATAGCTGGAGTAGTGAGCAGTTGCGCCAGGCTTAAATACATACTTCAGACGGACATCGTGAGTCCATTCTCCGGTGGTTTTCCTGAAAGAAATGACATCCAACAAGGTACTTTTACCAGCACCAGATGGACCCATAATGGCCAAAGATTCACCAGGCTATTTGAAGCAATCCGTTTAGAAAAACGGCGGCATTGTAGAAGACTGAGACTGAAACTTGGATAGGCACCCACCTTGACATATCCATTGACACTATGTAACAATTGCTTCCATTCACCTCGGACTTTCAATCTGCAATCAATATCCTTGAATGAGAAAAAGGCAGGGCGCACTTGACTGTCGTCAGTGACGGCTATAGGAGAAGAGACAAGTGAGATTAAAATCAAGAGCAACTTTAGAATTCAAGGTTCACTGGACTCGACGACTTGGCCTCAATGTTGCCATCAGATTTGCCGTCAACCAAAAAACCAATTTGGCCTAAGCTTACCCCACGATGAGCTGTTTACGACAGATTTCTTTTCCGTCGACATGTTGATACTCCTTGGTAAATGTCTTGGTTTACTTCAAGAATTTACTTTTTTTGAGTTTGTAGATGATCCACCCTTCACTATGAGTTTTTGCGTTTTGAGCAGGCCACAAGGCAAAAAAAAGTTTACTTTCTTAATTTGGGGAAAGAAGGAAAGTCACATGTGTGAACATGATTGAAAATTTCAGGCTTTTGGTCACACCACCCAACCTTTTTCCATTTTTCTTTCCCACTTTAGGTGTAGGCCAAACCCTTGTGACAGGTCTAAACCAATCCACTCCGTCCTAAATTTCACCACGTGAGTTGAGCCACCACAAAATTGCTACCTCAGAATCTCTTTCCCCAACACTCCCCATCATTAAACTTTTTCTGTTCTGCCTCAAGCTAGTTCCCCACCTCCTCAATTTTGCTGCAACAGTTTTACATATATAGTATAATCAAACCATGGCATCTCAAGGTGACTTGGCAGTACACCACGCGAGTGCAAAGCTCGGAGCAGCAGCCGAACATGCCGGGTGAGTCCTTCAGTTTGGTTTTGGTCTCGTGAATCTTGAAGCTTCACCTGGCCTGGTGTAAGGTTTCATCAAAAATGAATCGTAACTAAATGAGAACCATTATTTAATACAGATACACCATTACATGGCGAAACATCGCCTTGGACATCGATATTGGAAGCATGTTCTCTCAAAAGCGAACCATCAGAACACTCAAGGGTTCAACTGGTTACATGAAGCCAGGAGAGTCTTTGGCCGTCATTGGACGTAAGTGTCTGCTGGTGAAGTTCTATTTGTACTGCTTTGCTCATAACTCGACGATCCCATAGCATCTGGTGCCGGAAAGACCACGTTGATGGATATTCTTGCCAGTCAAAAAACTTTGGGTCGGATTTCTGGTGAACTTCTAGTAAACGGAGCACCACCAGATGCCTTCTTCAAGAAGCGTGCTGGTTACATTTTCGTAAACATGTAAGAAAGGGAAGAATTGTTGCTTGTCAAAGCCATTCGCTTAACCCGACGTTGCTGCTAGGGCCCACATTCCCACCATGACTGTCAGAGAAACAATCACCTTTGCTGCTGAATGTCGAATGCCTCGCGGCACTTCTCATGCTGCCATCGTTGCTCGTGTCGACGAAGTCTTGGAATCTCTAAGAATGACCGAAGCCCAACATACTCCAGTCGGTGATGAACTGATTCGTGGTGTATCTTCCGGTGAAAAGAAGGTAATTCTTGACGCTTGATAGTTTGTGTGTAGTCGCTAATGGGCTAACAATTTCGACGTATCTGATAGCGTACTGAAGTCGGTATTGAAATGGTTGCCCGACCAAAAGTTCTCTTCTTCGATGAGCCAACATCTGGTCTTGACGGTAAAGAATCTGGCTGTTCTTGAGCACTGAAGAAGCTTGTTGTTAACATGTCATCGCTCATAGACTTTGGTGCTCGTTTCACTATGGAACTTGTGCTAGGTTACGTAAAGTCTGAGAACGTCTCCGTCGCAGTAGTCATTCACCAACCTGCTGACGCTGTCTTCAAACTCTTCGACAATGTCATCCTAATTGGTGGTGGTGGTAGAATCTGTTACTTCGGTGCAACCAGCCAGTGCGAGCAATACTTCACTGAATTCGGTTTCCCATGCCCTCCTCTAATGAACCCAATTGAACACTACGTCGATGTCATCTCCGCCGATACCGTTGGTGCTTCTGAATACTATGAAAAATCAGCTCTGTTTGCTGCCAATGATGCCGAGGAACGACGATTAGCTCAAGCTCATTACAGCCCTGTATCTCACTCTAGTCACATCGTGGAACGTACTTCATTCGACCAATTCAGACTATTAGCTACACGTGTATTGCTGAGATACCAAAGAAATCCATCCACTTCATGGGGTCGAGTGAGTGCTCCTTGTAATCGTTTTTCGTCGTCTCCCTATTTTCTCGTTATTAACTTGATTTTCGTAACCTAGTTCGGTCTCTTCTTGTGCTTTGCCCTCTTCTTCGGTGGTATCTTCTACCAAATCCCTCACACTTCGACTTACCTCTCCACCATCAATCACGGTGTCGGTACCTTCGGTTTCTTGTCTAACTTCGTTGCCATTGCTTCCGTACCCCAGTTTATGGAGGATCGTGAATTGTATATTCAAGAATTCAGCGCTGCCTTCTACACTTTACTTCCATACTACGCAACGTAAGTGGAGGTTGGACTTCGCTTCTTTTTCCATTCAGTACTGACTTGAAGCCTTCAAATTCAGTTATTTCGTTGTTGAGGGTCTATTTACCACCATAATTACCACCATTTTGCTCGTCATCGTCTACTTTATGCAAGGAATGCCTGTCAACAAGTTCGGTCTTACATATGCTATGATGTTTGTCGGAATGTGGGTCTCAACCGCCGTCGCTCAAGGATGGTCTGGTAAGCTTGTCAAAATTGTTGCTATTCCAAAGTGGACTGATTGACCGGTTCTTCTACTAGCTTGGTGCAAGACCTTGATTCAAGCCTATACTGTCTTATGGGCTGCTGGTCTAGTCTTCTTTGCCTTTTCTGGTGCTGTTGCTCCCTTCGGATCTTTCAGTCAAGGATTATTGTGGCTCACTGATGTCAACTACTGGAGATGGACCTACCAATATGTGCTCTACACCATTACGGTAATTTACTTGGTATCTCGGTTGCGACCACTTTGCATCCTCTGATTTTAATTCCCTCTCTAGTCTGACTTGCCAGTCAAATGTGACCAAGCTTTCCCATTCGCTTCCATCATCCCTATATATGCCGGAATTTACCAGGGTGCTTTTGCTGGTAGCCTCGTGTCTAACGCCTCCGACACCGTCGCAGTCAGCACAGTCAGCGGATATCTCAGCGGAATCTCCGCCCTCAACGCAGTGTTGGCTACCAACCCTCCAGCTGGTGTTGCTACCGAATTGAACGGTGCAATCACCGCTATACAGACCCAACTATCAACAACTGCTAAAGGTGGTGCCGCAATCCTTACCAATGCTACCCTCATGGGTGGTCTCACACTCTACAACTCTCTCTGTATGTGACCTTTTTACTTGCACATGTTGAGTTAGTTTGCTAACAATGTTAAATACACTAGATTCTGCTACCCATGCAGTCGTGACTGCTGCCTCTGACAACTCCACCAAGGCGTTGTTCCCACCTGTCGAAGAAATCTGTGTTTACAGTACGTGGCTTTAGGATGACTTTGTTGACTTTTATGATGCAGAGACTAACAACTTCATGAACTTCATCATTTGTAGATCCTCAAACTTTCTTGGCTGCTTTCAACAGTATAGAGCCAGGCTGTATCGCCTGCGGTAATGTATCATACGCCGTTAACGTTGCCCTCTTGGTCTTCTTTGTCGTCTTCACGGTAAGCCGCCAACTTGACTTCACACACAATTGATTCCTGGCTCCTGACACTGTTGCCCATCATCTAGTATTGTGGTCTCTGGTTCTCACGTGGCTACAGAAAACGATAAGCCATTAATATGTGGTGACTTCTGTGGGTTTGGGCCTCGATGTCTTAATGAATCTTATTCAAAGTCTTTACGTATGGTACTAAAAAAGCTATGTTTCTGAATGACACAAATAAAAATGATTGCTCCGTTTAAATATCCATCTTGTTGAGCACCAATTCTTCTTTGTGAAGTGTTTGTTGACGCGATTAGCTATTACTGGCCCTGTGGGGAATGTCTCTATGAGGAAAGATCCGATCCGTCATTTCATCAGCTCTAGAATGAATTACTTGGGCTGGTGCATCCGATAATAAGTCATCTTCGTCGATTTGGAGGTTGCGACAACAATGACACTCCTTTGATGAGAAGCATTTGCATTCAGGAGCTTCTAATCCAGAAATGGACGTGATTAGCCCCGTAATATATATATATATATTGCACGTCTATAGTTCGGGAACCCCTTCTCGCTCTCCATACTTACATTTTGCAAAGTTTCAAACATCATTCCCACAGGGAAAGCCAACCAAGATGCCCACAGCAAGCTAGTAAACTATATCTCAACCTTATCGTCGACCATGGTCAACGAGCCAGACGAAGAAGAATCTGATTATAACGTGAAAAACAAAACTTACAATTTACCAACGAAATGGGAGGATGGTTGGGAGAGGAAGGCCATTCTCGTCACTCTCTAGTAAGCTTGAGCTTTCTGTTAGTATGATGAGCTGAAGCCTTAGCTTTACGCCCTTACATTGGTAGTATCTGCGGCTGGTACACGACATCAATCTTTCTGTCCATGTATAATAAGTGGTTGCTGTCTCCTAATGTAAGACCATTGTTTTGTAATTAAGTGCGATATTGATACTGATGAATGTCTTTTCTTCGACCGTTAGTACCACGGATTTGGGTACCCTCTATTCGTGGTGAACGCTTCGCTAACGCTCTCGACCAAAATCACGTTGATCTGATCATGTCTCTGTCTAGACTGGATGGCACATGATTGTACAAACTGTGCTGAGTTGGCTTGTGTTAGGGTGCTGTTTGTCAAACTACCGACCAAAGCATGCACCTTCAATATGGTTGTTCTTTACTCGTGTGATTCCATGTGGCATGGCTACTGGTATCGATATCGGATTATCTGCTACAAGCCTTACGGTGTGTGTCTCGTTTTGGAAACAAACACAACAATGTTGTGTATCGTAGAGCCTCCCTGAAACGGGTTTTCTCTTGCGCTTTAGCAAATAAGTGTTTCTTTCTACACCATGGTGAAATCATCTGCGCCAGTGTTTGTATTGATGTTTGCCATCCTCTTTGGTCTTGAGCGACCATCCACGAATCTGATCTTGTCTGTGCTGGTCATTGTAATTGGAGTAGCGTTAATGGTTTCTGATGGTTCAGGAACAACATCATTCAATTGGATTGGATTTGCTGAAGTTCAATCAGCTACTATCGCATCTGGATTCAGATGGGCATTGACTCAAATACTCTTGTCTAGAGTAGATATGGGAATGTAATAAACGCCATGACTATCATTCAACATTAGCTACTGCAGGATTAAAAGCTGACCATTTTGAAAATAGGAATAACCCTTTGGCAACTACAGTCATATTAGCGCCAGTCATGGCTCTTAGTCTCCTTACAGCCTGTGCAATAATCGAAGGATTTGGAGTTGTCTTCGCCTCTCCATTCTTTAGCACTGCTTCATCAGCCTTAACGACTCTTGGGATAATAACAGGCGGAGGGTTCATAGCATTTGCACTGACAATGGTAGAATACCTGCTCATCACAACCACATCAGTCCTGACATTCTCAGTAGCTGGTATCGTCAAAGAAATCATCACGATATCCATATCAACTGCCGTGTTTGGAGATACCTTCACTCCAATGAATGTTGTCGGGCTGGTTATTAGTCTTGTTGGAATCTTGGGATATAATGTCTTACGGATATCAGCTGCTACTAGTACAAGCAGGAATGGTGATGAAGAGCAGGACTTTTACAAACGTGTGCAGGATGATGAAGAAGACGCGGACGAGATTGAGGTGGAGGATGAAGTGGAGGGTTACTATGTGCTGAAAGAAATCGCACGGAGGAATTCGAGACAACATGACGACAAGTGATTGTATCTACTAGTATTTTTCCTTGCATGTGTTAACATGTTTATATATAGAGACCAAACATAATTTATACTCAACATAAAATAATAGAGTTTACAAGTGAGATGCTGTTCCTTCGTGTTGCACGCATTCATGAAGCAGGTGCCTTTGCGAATTTCGACAGGTCCAGCTTCTTCTTAACGGGAGCTGCCTGCTTTAAACTATTTGCCAGCTTCCCTATATCAACATCCTCGTTCAACTTCAATTCTTGAAAATTATCCTTTGTCTTTAGCGATTCTCGGACTTCAGCCATCACCTTTTTGGAAGCCTCTTCCTCTAGATCCGGCTCTACTGGAACTGGGCGACCATCAACTAGAGCGAAAAAGGATTGTAAGTTAATGTGGTAATGTCATGAAATTGGTGCATTCCAGTCAGCAAACTCACTATCAACTTCAACAACCTCCACAAAACGATACTCGTTGCTTTCAATCTTCCTCCTCGAGAATGATTTTTGGCCTGATACAAGAGGTTAGCGAAAGCGGTAGTGTAAAAAGTTTGAGGTTTTCATGTCGCTCCAAAACACCAACAATGTAATCAGGAAACGAGGATAACATACCAAGGCCTTCTTCATTATCAAGATCTACATCATCGCCATCTTCTTGATGGTCAATCTCTTCTGAGTTTGTAGTGTTGGGCGCAACATTTGATGAAGAAGCTCTTGATTTTGGAGCTCCTCTCCCTCTTCCACCGCGTCCGGTAGTTGACCCGCCTCTCCCTTCAGGATGCGCCTTGTTCCAGCGTCTAGACGCTTGTTGCTGATGTGCATCTGGCCTCATCTTCTGAGATGCTTGTTGAAACTAATTGTGCAAGTTGCGGATGATGATGTGAACCAACAAAGAATCACACCGCAGCACTCAGAGGACCCAGTAAACTCACATAACTCAGAGGACCCAGTAAACTCACATAACTCAAATATCTACGCGTTTCCTCATCGGATTACTTGTTGTCAAACCCAAAACTTGATTTGTTATTTACAACTTCCAACACAGCTCAGGCCTACAAACATTCTATATATACTCCACGCCTCAATGATCAATGGCTGAGAAGCTTTTCAAACTGCTCATATAATTGTTGACGGTCATGACCTTTTTCGCCCACATCACCTCCTAACAGCTCATTTAGATTCTCCAATGTGCGATGTCTCGACTGCTCTCGATTATTGTATTGACGAACATTCCATAGAAGTGACGTGAACTATGGGAAGAAAGGGGTTTGGTTAACTCACTCACGACAGGTTCATCACAACACTTATCATGAGCTCACCTCATCATATGATAGAATACCCCTCGCCTTCTTAAAGAACTCTCTTCCGTCCACAGCACCAGCACCGTTAGCAGAGGTAGTTACAGCAGTAGCAGATGTTTCTGTAGCATCAAGACCCATAGATACTCGAGAAGAAGCTTTCGGTGACAAGCCATTAGCCATAGATCTTGGTGGTAGTGCTGAAGATGTGTTTGTTGTTGGGCCACCGATACTGCTATTATTGTTTGAGAACGTGTGTGGTTCGGGAGACAAAATCCCTGGTTTCTGCTGTGGTTGTTGTTGTACTCCAAGAGACAAGCGTGATGGTGGGAGAGATGGAGGTTGCACTGGAGAATCAGGCGTGTGAGTTCATGCGGTGATGCTGTTACAATTGAGGAGAGAGCATACTATGTGTTGTAATAGGAGAACCGTGTAGCGAGTCCATGTCAAATCCATTCGTTCGAGACTTTGCTCGGACCTCCTATTTTGCGAGACAGTCTCAGAGATGTTTACGATTTACAGATATGACCCAGTACGTACATCAAAGTCCTCATCAGCAATGGATTCCAAAACACTCTGTTTGAAGTTTGCGAGCTTTGTTACTGCCCGTGACATTTCAGCTATACGTTTGTCACTTCTGGCAAGTTGTGCTTCCAGCTGAGAGACTCTCAAATGCAGATCTAGATATGACGAAGCATGTTGATTTTAATGTTGAATGTTGTGAGGAGCAGTTTGATCTCGCAAAGGAACACGTAGATCTCCGGTCGGATCAGTTGTATTTTCTTCTACCTTTTAGATCATTGTCCTTTCTTGTGGTCTCCGCACGGAGCTGTGAAATCTCTGTTTCCTTTGTGGCAAACTAGTATGAAAGTGTTTTTCAGTAGGATAGTAGTTGCTGCATGTCTAGAAAATTGCTGAAATATAACTTCTTACATGTTTCTGATACGCATCTCTCAGCGTTCGAAGGCCAATTTCGAACTCTGCCTCAAAAGACGCCATTCTCCACGTCTTTCTGTGGAATTGTGAGTTGACATGATGATGAGACATGACGGTACTATGAAAAGAAATCGACAAAATGATTTTTATAGCTTCTGGAACGCGTAAATGGGTTTTCACGTTGACTGGCACCGCCTAGATCTCGTACTTTTCAATGAACGAAACCTGCTGCCGACAGTTAGAGGAAAGAATCGTGACACGTGTAGGAAAGGAGATCAAATTACGTGACCTAAGTACTTGAAACAATATTCGACTTGTAACTCCTTCGCTTCTCGGCGATGGTTTGACTTTATTTCTCAAAGCATTCCCAACTTCCAGACAGTTTGTCTCTGGTGAGACACTCATTGAAGGAACAAGTTTGGGTTGATCAGCGTCGGGATTAAATCTATATAACACAAGTACGAGTGCCTTCATCGAGCCATGTGCGAACTGGTTATTAACTGACCAGTTACTTTTGCAATCTAGGAACCTCATTTCCAAGGCCAAACAACCACAACCAACAAACAATGTCACTTATTACCGATGCCGAGTATTTGATATATCGGATGCGAACCACGCTCCTCTCCGTGCCAGACCCACTCACAGAACGAGTCATTACACTGCCCACTGAATCTGATAATGATTACATTCTAGCTGAACAACCAAACAACAACATGGAATACAGGAGTAAATTCATCGAAGAAAATCTACTCCAACAACCCGCTACTATTAATGCTGCTGCTGGCCCGGGAAGGATACGGGTTCGTACCGGCATAACAAGAAAGTCAAACTCACCACGAGGACTACGCCAGTCGGGTCTAAATATCAAAGAGTCTACCAACGACGCTAGAAAGAGTGTCATGAGCACCACCGACACAATAGCTGCAAAACGTGCATCGAATATTACCACTAGAGGAATCATGTCTCCACAATCGGCCAAAGGAATAAAGTCACCAGAGTCTGCAAAGACTCCAGATACAAATAGACCTGAATCTGCTGTAGGAAACTCGGCTGATCCTGGCCCTAGAAATGTAGAAGCTGCTCTAGCACAAGCTGAAATTCGAAGACAAGTCCAACTACAAGCATTGAAGGAACAGTTGGCTGCCGAAGAATGTAAAGTAGAAGCACTCACTATGGAGATTGCTGCTGCTGCTCCAGAAGTGGCACCCGAAACAGAAACAAAGGAGAATACCATACCGCTTGTAACAGTCGACGAGAGACGACGACGAGAATCAGAGTCTAGTAGTATAGCACAACAAACCAGTATACAAGAACGACAACCTGGAGAAAATGGAGAGCCACCGTTAGTAGTGGAGGAAGTCGAGGACGACGACGATGACGACAACGAAGTCTTCTTGAAACCACCTGCTGATGCTATAGATGATAAATCAGACCATTCAGCAGATGTAGAAGATGATAAACCTAGTGATTCTCAACAGCCCACAATATCGGCTACTGGTGCTTCTGCTCGACAGAGTATAGCTGCTAGTGGACCACGTGAAATGGCATATTCAATAAGTAAAGACTCGGACGTATCTGATGAATACTTGAATGATCATGATGATGTAGCTCCTGAAGTATTGAATTTGAGTATGAGAGATTTAGGAGGCAATGAGACCAGTAGTGGTCTTCCTGAACCGGAATCTGTCATAAAAGTAGAAGGTGACTCTATAGAATCAACACCGGTGCCTGATACAGGAGGAGTCACTGAATCGACAGACACTCTGACTACACAGTCTGTTGCCCAAGCTCTGAATACAGTAGTCCCCACAGCGCCAGTAATACAACAACAGCAATCACGACGACCGTCACAGCAACCGCTACAACAACAGCAGGCAGATGCAGCCCGAGCATCAAATGTATCTAGATCATCACAACAGCACCCTAGTCCGACCGTCTCACGTCATCCTTCCAAATCGTCATCGCAGTATTCTTCAGCATCTAAATTATTCCAAACCAACTTGTTTGCTAAACGAGAACTATTGACGAGATCGGAGTCTCGATTGGCAGCTGAAAATACTGCTGCAACTACTAGTAGTCATCCTACCCTTCCAAGGTCAGAGTCTGGCAAACCTGCCAGTATTGTTACGAGTATGCGAGGATCTGCTTCACAGTTACTAGACTCGTTGAGGCATTTGGGTACACGACCAGTATCAGCATTAACTGCTCTGATTAATGAAAGGGCGAATACCAATAATCCGTTTGCTGATGAGTACTCTTGCTTTGTGAGTATCCTGTGGACATTTGACAGCCGTTTTGAATATTCGATCGAAAAGCGATACACATTTTCTTTTGCTTTTTCGGAAAGCAAGCTCACTCTTTTCTTCTTCCTTGAATGATAGTCTGGAAAAGCTGATCCGGATTCAGTGAGAATCAAGATTTACATACCCTTTCGAGAACATCATCCTCGTCCACTCATGATTAAAGTGAAAAGAGATGCTACGGTAGAAGACGTTATTGGATACATCCTCTACGAGTACATCAATCAGAGCATAACACCTCCGCTACCCGAAAAGGGGTGTGATGTTATAATGTGGTGTTTGAGGATTGTGGAAGATGATGGCAGTATTGATGACGACTTTCCAGGTAATCACAGGATACTGTGGACAGATATTGCAGTCAAGATCCTCTAACCCGTCTGTTTCTCTGTAGCACTGGAAAGGTCGAGGAAGATACACAAGTTTGCATTTGATCAGTTCGCCTTGTGTGAAGCATCAGCCGAACAAGGTAAGCTGTTATCATGGTTGCGCTCCTTGTGGTTTTGTGTGCTTAAATCAACGATCTCACGCATTTGCCAAACGTCGAGTAGTGGCTGCTGAAAGGACACGTCGAGTAGCTGCCATCAAATCAGCTTCCATAAGTAGTACTGCACAATCAACACCGACGTCTGCAACATCGGCTTCATCAGCATCTCAAATCCTGTATATCCGAGTGCATCTGTATTCGACTATCGAAGTCAAGCAAACAACCACACTGCAGTTACCTGGTACAACAGTCTTGTCGGAAGTCTTTGAGCAAGTGTGTAAAAAGAGGAAATATGAACCCAAGGACTATGTGCTGAAGATGGTGGATACCAAGACGGATGTCCCATTAGACAAGACTTTGACAGATTTGAAAACGACCGAATTTTGTATATTGAAGAGGGATCGCGGTGGAGGTAAGCACACGAAGAGATATGTTTTCCTGTTGTGAGTTGCAGTCGTACTGCCGTGATTTACTGATCTTTTATTGTCGCTGTCCTTTAGCTGGTGATATCTTTTTAAGACCTCCTGATGAAGTCAATACGGGAGACAATCAACCTCAATTCATGATATCGGACGAGTACACGTCCATGTATAAGGTATGCTCCAAGCTTTTGCAGACGTCCTAATGGGTTTGACTAACCCCCTTCTTCGCTCTAGCAATACACGGTCATGCACAAGCATTTCATGGGACGGCAGGAACGAACCTTAACCATAGATGGAGAATACATTCACGTGTTGGCTCCCGAGAATAGAACCTTGTTCGAATCTGCCAAAACGGTAAGCCTTCCTTGTGATAAAATCCTCATCTGCCACTCAAAGTCTATTCGTATACTCATCTCTTCCGCCTTTCTAGAATTCTCATCATATATCTACTGTGGTGTCATGCAAGAGCAAATCGAATTCAGCCAACTTCAAGCTATTAGTGCAGCGAGTGGATCGAGATTACAAGTCATATGATTTGGAAGCTTTGAGTGCCAATGAAGCTTGTAAGTGCCGAGAAGGAAGTTGTTTACTTTATCGGCGGAACGAATTGCGCAAAGGGTCTAGTGTTCTATTTTTGCCAACCCAAACTTTTTTTAGACGAGATCTGTCAACGCATCACATGGATGAGCAAGATGGTCAAGAAGGACTTGGGGGCGACTGTGAGCACGTCGTCGTTGAATCTTGCCAAGTAGGATTTGGATCAGGCCGATGCATTGTTGCCGCCCTTTAACTTGGTTGAAGAATATAATAATCACAGGCCATACGCACCACATATGACTTTTTCTGCCGTCTTTGTCCAAGGTTGTTGCGTTACTTTTCGGGAGGGTTATTATACATGTAGTGCTTTGAGTATGTCCTTTTGTCAGTTCGCGAAGACGACTAGAGGCCTGACACACAGAGAGAATAGCTGCATAGCGACTTCAACTTGCGCTAAATAATGCAGATATGGTTCCGTTTAAGCTACCTTCTTGGTAGGTGCTGCTCCTGTTGTCTTTTAAGACCGAGCTTCAAAATTCTTGTAACTTTGAACATTGACGGTCGCTGACATTTCACTATTCTACAAGTCTAGATCTTTATCTAGATCTGAATAAAACTCGTAGAAATGACTTTGGCATTGTCGCCATACCTGTTTGATAGTAAATGACACATCAGATCTTGTAGATCAATGTGGATTTGTTTCAATTCCACGCTTTCATGATGGCAAAACACACCTGTACGTGATTTTAGATTGGAATTGTGAAGCTGCTGTGTCGGTGAATTCGGTATTGGACTTGGATGAGAGGAAGAGTAGTTTGGACGTTGAAATTCATGGGATGGTTGTGTGTTGACAATGACCTTGTTCTACCGTTAGTCGGCAGAGAGGAAGAGGAGAGGTGTTAGACCTGGACGTGCTTTGCTTTCGATATTGGGAAATTAATATGCAGTTTTGATATGTAAGCTGAAATCGACAGTCTCTCTATTTTATCTCCTTGGGTGTTTTCTTCACTCTCACTTTGCTTAAATATGACGAAGATGAAAAGGAACAAGGCTCAGGTGGAAGAACCCGATGATGAGGATGTACCAGCTCCAATAGCAGAACGAACGAGACTCAAGCGAGCCCGTACCCAAGTACCAGTGCCAACTCCTACAGACGAGCTTGAGATAACGAATACAAGTGTTTTGAAACGATTTTACTTGCAGTGGTGCAAGACGATCAATCCAAATTTGAAACGGCTGGGCCACGTTGTTCCTTTCACTAAGGTGAACTCCACTGTTCATCGACAATTCATACCGATTTTCGTTTGCAATTGATACCTTCCCAGTCCACAAGATTCATGTTCTCCAATGCAGCAAGCTGTAGTGAGCTCCATCTTAATACACTCTGCAAAAACAACATTCGCATGCAATTCAGTTCAAAAGGTTTCTTGATGTAAAATAATTCTAACCCTCCAATCGTTTGTTGAGACTATCCAAACTATATACAAGATGCAAATCAAGACAGACTTTCGGGGCAGGTGATGCTGTTTTGATAGTTGTGAGACCAGTAATCTAGATTATAGCGCACCATAAGCGCGTTCAGCTCTTTCCTGCCGTTGAGCCAGGTATGCCTAAATGAGTTTAAGAATGAAGGAAAGTATTAATGAAGAAGAAATATGCGCAAATTGATGCAGGTCGAGGGTTTACTTGACAATAGCAAAACAGAAAAAGAACAGCGAAAATGCCAGCAGCTCCAAAACACGCGCCGCCCAATGCTTGAGGATCTTTTGGAGCTCCATGACCACCAGTCAGTATTGGGTCACTATTGGAGAAGAGAGTTCCAAGTACAAGCTAAGAGATGCAATAAAACGTGAATCAGTTGTGATGTTTTGAATTTGATGTTTGCAGCAAACAACCAGCGATAGTTGGACGCGATGACTGGATAATTTCCGCATAATAAAGCGCAAATTTCATATTATTGTGCTTTCTCTCCTCCTGAATGGTTGTTCTCAACCTGAACGGTTCACATTGCAACAATACCAAATCCCTAGTCGATAGTGGTGTCGATAACGTACCAAAAAGAAGATTCCAAAGAATGATATGACAGTACACATCACGCTGTTGGCGGTGGATACGAATACAAGGCCGGCCATGGTTTCTTCCCTAGTCCAAAATTCAGCGTTTTGAGTTTCAAATCAGGAAATCAAGAAGATAGACTTGCACCGACCGGATAAAGACAATCGAACGTGTTCCAAGAATTAGAATGCCAGAGTATTGTATGTAACCACCTCTTTGACACGAGGTTCTAGTGGCGCTGCTAATAAACTGATTGTGGATTTGAGTGCGTCAATTGTGAAGGTTTGCGACGTGTTTCGTTAGTGAATTTAGATGTTTAATAAGTTTAATCATGTATAAAATGAAATGAATGCTGTTGCTACACTACGTTGGAGTGTCCGGGCTCCCAATGCAAGCAGAATTGATCTTTTCATACAAAATCACGAGTTGGGAACAGTCGAAGCGAAGAGTGCAGCGGAGGAAACGAAAACTCGCATATCGCATCTTACGGACAGGCAAGTATACATTCACTTCCAATTCTTTGACTCTTCCATATCATGATCGACTTGTTTTTTGCCAATGAAAAGCCAACTCAAATCACTCACACCCTTAGTTTCATTATCATTAAAAATGGATCGAGCAATCCAAATGACGATTCTCCATGCCGCCGCTCGTGGTATTTTGCACCAGTTTCTTGGCCTCATCGAGTCATTGCCGTCTGATGCTACTTTCACGTAAGATTCCGGACAAACCACATCTGAATGCCCTGGAAACCTGCTGATCCTCATCTCTCCCATCATTAGAAGGGAAAGTAAAGTCGTGCCCGGATCTACCGTAAGCATCTTGCCCGTCATGTTTCGCCTCAGTGTCAGTTTCATCAAACCCACACCACACTGTTAACCGTTAGATTGGAAAGCACGTCAGACATGCACTCGATCATATTCGTATCCTATTTGAGGGACTTGCACTGATCCATAGGGATACCGATTCTGACGATACGGATGCGAGAGTCGTTAACTATGACATTCGCGAACGAAATGTAAGGTTTTGGATTTCATCTGCAAGTCCTCCACGTTCGGTTAATCTTGATTACCTGGTTTAGGTCCCGATTGAGAGTGATCGTGCTGTAGCATGCATCGCAATAACCAACCTGCTTCGTATTATTGACGTTGCATCTCGAAGCATAACTAATCCGGACAAGCCCGTATCTCTGATGTGTACTGTGGATCCTAGTCGTGACGATGTGCCAATGACCTCGACGTACGCCAGAGAGCTATGGTTTGTAAGTACCACGCCGTAGAGGTTTGATGCAGTCCTCGAAAACCAACCGTTATCTTGGCCCCTTAGGTTCAACACCACGCAATCCATCATGCAGCACTCATCAGAGCTATATGTGTTGAATATGGATGTGATGTTCCCGAAGATTTCGGCGTAGCCCCGTCCACACTCAAGGCATCGGACTCTCCTGTTGAAGATGATGATGCAACTATAGAGCAACGACAGTCCGCAACTCAAGAATCGACCAGTCAAGAGTCACATGGACAGAGTCAACAAGCTTCTAACAAGAGTAGTGACAACGAACAAGTGAATATGATGTCTGGATCTTCAGAGATCAATTCGTCTGATGGTGAGGACGTAAAGGCCAAACTGTAGCCTTCCGGGCCACGTGTTGCTGAATTTAAACTCAATATGGATATTAATGTGTGTAATCTATCTCTCTCTCAACTACAAAATATAAACGGAACTTTGATATGTAACAACACAACTTCGACGGATGGGTTATACAGATGTTTCATTCAAGCTGCTCATGACAATCAAGGCCGAGAAAGTGACATCCAAGCATGCAAGAAGAGGGAACCAGTGTTAACTTGAATGATGGCTTATATATATTCATGTACAAGAAGAAGCATCACAAGACCAACCAAGTATATAAAATTCAAGCCATGCACCATGCTCCCAGCAAACTACGATATAATCAAAGAAGCACTCTCTACCATGACGTCTTACTAATGTCCCAGCAACTAGTTTCTATCTTATTCATTACCCAAGTACTCATCCTCAGACAACCCTTCTTCTTCTTCAAGTGATTTACGACGAGAACTACGTTTCGTACGTTTGGAAGAGGGCAAAGCAGAAGAGTATCGATCTTGCACTGTTTTTCCTTGTTGCCTCTGAGGGTCTCGAGAACGTTTGTTGGTGAACCAAGCAACGACTTGCTTTTGAGTCAAGCCAGTTTCGTTCGCAAGACGAACACGTTCTATGACCAAGAATGGATTGTGAGTATTCTGGTTGTCAATGTTGGGTTTATACCAAAAGACACAGTTGAGGACGAGACTGACCAGTTGGAGTCAAGTACTCTTTGCGATTGTATGAATCAAGCAGGATTTGTACTTGATCAGAATTATGACGAGTACTAGAAAATGGAGACAGAAGTCAGTTCCCAGCTGGTGATTAGGCAAACCTTGGTTTTAAAGTTCCTACCTGTTATGAGGACGAGGACGAGGAGTACGCGAGACACCACGACCAGTGTTTTGTTGCAGAGCTTTAGCTTTCTTTGGAGCTGGACCACGTTGTTTTATAACATGTATAGCTTCCTTGTCTTCCTCTTCGTCCTCATCGTCGTATTCCTGTTGTTGAGTCTGACCGACAGGTTGACGAGAAGCTCCGGAAGACGTGGGAGCCAATACATTCAGGGCCCTCTCATAGTACTCGATTTGCTAAATGGCAAATGAAACAGGTCAAAATCTGATGCCACTGCAGTTGCGTGACTAACATACCACACCTTAGTCAAAACATCCCTCGCAGCGACCAGATATACATTCACTTCATCAGGCTGAGCCGACGTCGACAGTTTCTTAATCTGGCCATCAGCTTCAGCCAGTATATGTTGGTGGTCGTGATCGTATTGGAACATTAGAGGAATCAATGATCCTTGAATCGATGGCACCCAGCTTTTGTGGATGGTAACTAATGGTAGTGGCTGATAATTTACGTTTATTAATAACGGGTTTGATGATGAATCTAGCGAAAAGGCCGGTGAAGCTCGTTGTTGCATGCTCTGCGTCAAAACGTTTGGTTCAGGTGACATTGAGAGAAGGCCGTTGTGGTCAGAAGAGGAGGTAGTGGACATGGCGTGCTGCTGAGGAATTGGATAGATTGAATTAGCGTTGTATGGTTCTTCCTGTTGTGGGTGGAGCTTTTGGAGGAACTTTAGTGTGTTGAGTTGGAGCAAGTGATTCAGCGTGCACAACGCCCACGCACAAAGTGCTTCCGGTTTTCCGTCTAGGCACCAAAACGAATGCAAAAAGGACGTGCTCTTGCTCCAATACATGCCAAATGTCCCACCTTTATCGTCTGTCAATTCAACTACTTTGCTTTTGCTCGTCCCTTTCGATCAAAGGTAACTTCTGAAACAGTGCGTCTTATACTAAAACACGTAGGGATATATCAGAAAAATCGATGCGAATTAGTGCGCATCAAGGGTTTACTAGTATACGTTCGCCTGCGTTTGGGAAATTGCTCAATTCGCCATTCGGCAACACTTTTCATGGCAAATGACATAGCAGAAGAGGCAGCTTCATCATCTATTTCGGACTTAAATGCATCGAACAAGGATCTAAGCTCTCGACCGGCTACTACAGCTTCAGAAACTAAGAAACTGCGAGTGTTTAACGTCAATGTTGGAATTTTGGGACATGTTGATTCAGGCAAGACGAGCCTAGCTAAAGCTCTAAGCTCACAAGCTTCCACTGCCGCTTTCGAGTAAAGTTTCAGTACTTATTGTTTGTGACAATTCACGACATTAATTTGAAGGTAACATCTGGTGTTTGTAGTAAACATCCACAATCAAAACAACGAGGAATCACGCTCGATTTGGGATTTTCAACATTTTCATTGCAGCCGCCCGGTACTTGGAAGGGTAAAACAACGAACACTCGATTGAGTCGATACGAAGCTGTTTGGTTGAAAGTTCCAACAACACGATAGGATTACCATATGATATCATACAAGTCACGCTAGTCGACTGTCCGGGCCATGCATCGCTAGTACGAACCGTTATTGGTGGTAAGTTCACGGACCATCGCTGAAAAGAACTGTGATCGAGTTTGACAAAGGTGTTGATACAACATTAGGTGCTCAAATCATTGACTATATGATACTGGTGGTGGATGCTGTTAGAGGATTCCAGACGCAAACTGCCGAGGTGGCGGCATACGTGATGGGACGTCATATTTTTATTCGCTGAAC
Organism: Synchytrium microbalum; assembly: GCF_006535985.1. Taxonomy (NCBI): domain Eukaryota; kingdom Fungi; phylum Chytridiomycota; class Chytridiomycetes; order Synchytriales; family Synchytriaceae; genus Synchytrium; species Synchytrium microbalum. The sequence continues at coordinate 10,173 of NW_022158399.1, read as the reverse complement.
ACATACAATCTTTTCATTTTCATAGTGTCTGGTTATTGGAGAAATCACCACTCAAAAGATGGTAGTGGCATTGAACAAGATTGACTTGTTTCCTCCTGAAGAACGAGATTCAAGGATACTCAAAGTATGATAGACAGTGGTCTAAATCATCACATCAACCAGAATTTACTGGGATCGTTTTTTTTTGCTCTAGATGACAACAAGAATCAAAAAGACATTATTAACAACGTCATTTCCAGATGCACAAATCATACCCGTAGCAGCCTCTGTTAATGCTACAGATTTGCATACTCCTGGCAAAGTCGCTGAAACTATTGGACTGGATACGCTTGTTGAAGCGCTGAAATCTCTTATGGTGGATGTCCCGCCACGAGAAGAGACCGGAGAGCTCGTCTTTTCAGTAGACCATTGCTTTCTTGTCAAGGGTCAAGGCACTGTCGTGACGGGTACAGTGTTGCAAGGGACTGTAAAAGTTGGTGACGTAAGTACTTACAACGCTGAGCGTCTTTGGACCCTACATTCCGACTTTTCTTTTGCGCTCGAAATCCACAACAGACGGTCGAAATCCCATCTCTTAAAATATCGAAAAAGGTCAAATCCATGCAAATGTTTCGTAAACCTGTTACAAAAGCTATTCAAGGTGATCGTGTTGGAATATGTGTTGCTCAAATGGATGCCGATTTGATGGAACGTGGAGTACTATCCACGCCTGGATTTGTCAAGACTGCTGTCGCTGCTCTAATTTATGTGGAGCGCGTGAGGTTCTTTAAAGGAGCTTGTCAGTCCAAAACTCTGATGCATGGTATTTCGTTATGGGCTGCTTCTCTTTTGTTATTGGTGTTAAAACTTTGTTTCTACAAATGTAGTTACAGTTGGCCATGAAACTGTAATGGCAACAGCCAAGTTCTTCTCATCCGAGTCACTTGATAAGCCATTGTCTCGATCTGGACGGGCGCATCTACCAGGTAAACGTTGTTTAGTCCGCCTTGACGATGACAAACCCTAACGATGCAAAAATCTGTTCTTTTTGAATAATAGAATTTGACTTTTCTCGAGAATACCTTCATGAAGCTGAACTACCAGACAATCCACCGCAAAGACAATTCTGGGCTCTTCTAGAATTTGAAACACCTGTTACCTGTCCGACTAAATCATTGTACATTGCTAGTAGATTAGATACTGATATTCGTGAGTCTCATCCCCAATGTCTTCGAAAGATGTTATAGTAACGTTTGCATTTGTCTTAGATGCCAATACCTGTAGAATAGCATTTCACGGCCACATTTTGCAAATCATCACAGACGTCAAGTATAAAGAGACGGTGTTGCCTGGTCTCAAGATATATAAGATGAAGGAGAGGACTGGATTTATTGATCGGGTATGCGTTCGGTCTGAAGATGTCCTCTTTGCTCTCTAAAATTGTAACTCTACCAATCAGATCACCGATGACAAAACCCTCATCGCAAAAGGCCTCTTCAAAAAGGAAACATCTATGGAGCCTTTCGTTAACATGGCCATTCACCTGATACATCCAAGTAAAGACGGACAACCTGGTATGGAAAGTGCAGGAAGAATCGAATCAACGTTTGGACAAAGTGGGAAGGTTAAATGCTACTTTCCGTCTGGTATTGGAGACGATGTTGTGAAGGCGTTTACCTCGAAGAAGAAGGTTTCTACTGCTGCTAGTAGTGGTAGTAGTAAATCGTTGGATGATGTTGCTAGTGGTGGTAGTGAAGGGTACAAGTTGGTGTTGAGGTTTAAGAGGTATACGTATGATGCAGAGAGGAGGATGATACAGTAGTTTGCAAATGTAAGCAAAAGTTCAAGTATTAAAATTAAATTACTATGTTTGAATGTAGGAGTGTGTGTGGTTGCGACTACATTCTTGATTTGCTGGTGTGATTTATTTGGCTGCCGCAAACGCAACAGACACCGCCAAACTCTTTCAACATTTGATTATGGTAGCTATTGCAAAATACCCAGTATGGGATGGAAGTGACTTGCTTAGTCACGAGCTCAAGTTGGAAAACCGCCTCCTAAATCAAGATCCCGAATGATTGACCTCACTTCCAACACACAACTCCGCAGTTCCACCACACACAGCAAGCCCCTTTTCGAATGATCAACACCAACGAGTATTCACTTTACGCTCCCTAAATAATTTCACAAGAAAATGGGTGTCTGGATCTCCTCGCTTATCGGACGCTTCACGTCTTTACGCCAATGCCGAATCCTCATGGTCGGATTGGACGGTGCTGGAAAGACGACGGTTCTGTACAAGTTGAAGCTGGGTGAAGTGAGTAGGTTGTCAAGACTCCTTGTTTTTTTTGCCAATGCTTTTGGTTATCACTTCTAGGTCGTCACCACCATTCCTACAGTTGGATTCAACGTCGAGACTGTCGTATACAAGAGCTTGAGTCTTACTGTTTGGGATGTAAGTTCAAGAACGTTTTGCGTCCTGTTTGATTTGTGTTCTCAACACTCAACGGCGCTCCTGTTTTTAAAGGTAGGAGGCCAAGAACGAATACGTCCATTATGGGCACACTATTTCCAGAACTCTGAAGCTGTATGTCTTGTATTGCAAAAAAAAAGCTTCTTTGCAAAGCCCATATTACCCCTCGCCTCTCACACACTGTCTCTCCCTCTCCACAGTTGATCTTCTTGGTAGACTCTAACGACCGAGACCCTCACCGCATCTCGGAAGCCCGTGACGAGCTACAACGTCTCCTGAGTGATGAAGTGCTGGGTGACATTCCCGTGTTGCTGTATGTAAACAAGCAGGATTTACCGTTTGCTGCTCCTGCATTGAAGGTTGCAGATGAGTTGGGTCTTAACAGGGTACGTTTGGTAGATGATCATAATGTTGGTATTGTTGTTGACATCCATCAAGGAAACATTCATCGACTGAGGTGCGGATTTTTTGCTATAGCATTCTGGACGTGATTGGTATGCTCAAAGCCTCGTCGCCACAACTGGTGAGGGTCTGAGCGAAGGTCTTGACTGGTTGTCTAAACAATTGCTGAAAAGAGCGCGAAGAAACAATGCGTGGTAGTAAACACTCTTCAACAAGTAACGCTGGGTGAAGGACAGATGTGGGTATCAGAGGAGTCTTATGTATGTGCCAAATGCTATATAAAAATATATGTGCAGTGATCTACAAATATGTACTACAGTGCTGATTTGTTGGTCCCCTACAATGTCGTCATCGTCGTCAAATTGATGTTTATCAACTGGCTTAAACCTGTTATCTGTACGCACATATTCCACAGCGGGAGGTGCAATCACAAGACGTGGATGCTCATCTGGTTATGGTTCTTCTACGTCTCCATCATTATCATCCTCCTCGTCATCTGAATCTAGCATTACACGTTTCTTGGCCTTTGGTGGAGCCTTTGGCGGTATTTTTGGTGCCGGTGCTGCTACTCTCTTCTCCTTCTTCTTGACGAGCATTTTCTTGTTTGCTTCAAAACTGGCAAACACACGTCGATTGATATCCGAGTCTTCGAAATCATCATCATTCTCGTCTTCTATAGTAATACTACGTTTCCTATCACGGACTGGTGATTTGGCTAATGGTGATGATCGTGATGGTGACTGCATGGGAGTATCGTCGTCGTCGTCATTATCTGGGTCATCACTTATGAGGAGACGTTTGTGAGTCGTTTGTGTTTGGGTGGGTGCAGTACTAAAAGCGTTTCCATTATTATTATGATTGTTGCCACAACTAGAAGGAAAAGAAGACTCTGGTTCCTTCTTTATGACTTTCTTCTCCTTATCAGTCTCCTCGCCTGATTCCGAATCTTCATCATCTTCCTCCTGTTGACCAGAATTATATCGATCTGCTTTTTCTTGGAGTCGCTATTGAATGGCAAGTATGGTCATGTCAGTAAACGACAATAGTGTATTTCCCGAGGCAGCGCCTGCACTTTTTGCTTGATTGACTGACCTGCTGTTCTTTGGGACTCAAACGGGTCATCATGTACTTGAGGCGTGTCGTTATTTCCTTAGCACTCCAATCTGGATGCTCCTTCTTCACAGTTTTACGTTGTCCTTTTGAGAAGACACCATACGGCGTAACACGTTTGTTGGGCTTCGAGCCTGCTTCTTTCTTGACAACTGGTTCACGTTTGACTCGTTTCAATGACGTCTCGGTACCATCAGCACCTCGTTTCTTCCGTTTAGCTGTAGCGTTTTTAATCTTTGGTTTATCGGAACCGGAATCACTTTCATCATCGACAGACACTACGTCATCACCATATATTTCTCGAAGAATATCAGCTCCAAGATCAGGTGATGGTGGTGTTTTTAACCATTCCTCATCTGCGTTGCTGCTATTATCAGCAGCATCATCGGATTCAGCATCTTCCTTCTCGTCTTGTTCCTGCCTCTCATCATCTGTTCCTGCTGTTGACTCATCCGATCCTTTTAGTTCCATCTTGTTTTCGGAATCATCACTGTCTGAGTTGTATTCGACAGCAAATGATGGTCTTTGAGTTGTACTTGCGTTCACATTTACTTCCGGCGGTGGTGGCGGTGTTGGCTGTCGAGGTGGGGGTTCGTTAACTACTGGTTTACTACGAAACGAGGAAGCTGTACTGGGTATGTCTTTCCTGGAGGTATCTGTACTGATTTTACCAGATGCAGCTTTACCGTTCGTAGCTTTACTAGATACAGCTTTCGTAGTTGAATCTTTTGCGACTGTAGTTGCATTACCTCCAAGATTCAGTCCAGCTGCTGATGATGTATTACAAGTCGACTCTGTGATATGGACTCTGATATGAGCCGGCTTATACTTTGGATCTTCAAGTTGGGCGAGGACGACCATATCTGCATCCTTGAGATCAACAGTCTGGTTGATATTAATGACAATTGCATTCACGACAGGAGAATTTTTGCCAATCTAGACATATTGAAGCGTGTCAGGTAATACAGTTTGGCTTGAAGCGTTCGTTGACTGATAAATCTTGAACTGGAGCGTTTTCCAGCAATAGTTCGGCAGAAACTTGCAGCAGCACTTACTGCCTTCATGGTTGTTCGACGAGCAGCAGCATCGACTCTAAAACGAATGTGCTCTTTGCTGATTCTACATCAAAAGAGATGGAGAAGTCGTGAGTAAACTGACATATTGCTCTCGTTCCTTGCTAAAAAGAAGCAGATCTGGATGATACCTTGCGTCTTTGTCAACCACATCAGAGTTGAACACATTTCTAAAGTTACCTCGACCAATAACAAATTCCCCACGTATTTCCTTCCTAACCTTGTTGTGTTCTATCTCTACTTTATATGTGGCCATGGCTAGCTTGACTGAGCTATCTTTGTACCAAACGTTGCGATCAGGTTCTTGACAAGCGCCCAATTCCAACGCCTGATGAAAGCGACCCTTTACTGGCTACAGTGTCTGCTATAACGACATTTAAAGCTCAGCTTTATTTAAAGCTCAGCTTTAAGAGGAACTGCTCTTACTCGGCTCAAGTCCCTGTCTGACGAATTTGTTGAAACTTCCTAGCTTGGACGCCTTTGAGTAAAGAGCAGAACGAACTGTCACGTTGCAGACATAACTCTATTTCGTGATTTAACTGTATTTGGGTCGAGGCGCACCGGGATTTATTGGAACGAGGCTCTTTACTACCGCAAATGATCACAATCAAAGACGCACGATTACGTACAGATTCACGCAGCATTATGCACCCAGCACACTACAGATACAACCAGAACACTTCTTCTTAGTAAAATTCTCACACAGCTAGTTGCTCGAGTCTTCTTCAGCAGTCTCTTCATCCTCAGAGAGCCCATCTTCTTCAGCCAGTGATACACGTCGACGAGAAGCACGTTTAGAAGATGGCACAGCACCAGAGTAGCGATCTTGGACTGTTTCTCCTTGGGAACGTGATGGGTCTCGAGATCGTTTATTTGTGAACCAAGCTACGACTTGCTTTTGGGTCAAGCCTGTTTCAGATGAGAGACGGACACGTTCTAAAAACAGTCGGACTGTCAGTATTGTTGTTGGGGCTACATCAGAGAGAAAGCTGACGGTCGTTTGTTTGTTTGCTTGTGTAGATGCAGTACATACCAGTTGGAGTCAAATATTGCTTGTGATTGTATGAATCCAGCAAGATTTGCACTTGTTCAGAATCATGACGAGTGCTAAAAGATGGAGAGAAGCAGCTAGTATCAAGTGCGAGATTAGGCTATACTCGATAAGGTGGTACCTGTTGTGAGCACGAGGAGTACGAGAGATACCACGCGCATTGCTTTGTTGCGGAGGTTTAGCTTTCTTGGGGCCACGCTTCATGACAGATATAGCCTCGCTGTCGTCTTCGTCGTCATCGTCGTGCTCTTGGTGTTGAGGCTGAACAACGTGTGGACGAACACCATTGGAAGAAGTGGGAGCCAATACGTTTAAAGACCTTTCATAGTACTCAATTTGCTAATTGAGGTAACGAGAAAATCAGTACGCCACAGGTGATCCAGTATGAGACACCCTGTACCTTGGTCAAAACATCCCTTGCAGCAACCAGATATACATTCACGTCATCCGAGTGACTTGGATTCGATGCTTTCTCAATCTGATTATCTGCTTTGTTCAATATCTGTTGATGTTCCTGGTCATATTCGAACACCAGAGGTATCAACGAGTTTTGTATGGAAGGCATCCAGTTCTTGTGAATAGTAACCAATGGCTGCGGTTGATAATTTATATTGATTGACATCTGGTTAGAAGCGACCGAATAGGCAGGGGAAGCTCGGTTTTGCATGATCTGCGTCAATGGGTTTGCTGCCGGTTCAGGCGATAAAGACAGGAGGCCATAATTGTCGGACGACGAGCTGCTGGCAGACATTTCCTTGGCGTCCTGAGTTTTGCGAATTCTCTACAAAGTTCTGCCTTGAATAGTTGGTTGTAGCTCTTTTCCAGGCAGTGAAATTGATGAGATGATGGGGTGATTTGTATTGCTGGCAACAGCGGACGAAATTGAGAGATGTCGAGTATATTTGGCAGTGCCGAAGAAAGGAGAGCAGCTCCGGAAAGGAGATATGTTTCTGAGGTGTAGTCAGTATTTTCATTGATTGGTTTTGTTCGCTCATTAAGTTCGCACCAGTATATTGGTAGAGAAGGCAAGTAAGATTGTGGCAAGGAACAGTCTTTATTTGAAGATAACGCACATTCTTTATAACCCGACATGGCAGATATTTCTTGCTATGTGAGTCAGTCCTGTACCAGCAGCAGATGCACATCGAGTCCGCAATTCCATGATTTACGGAATGCAAACATAATCAAGGCTATTCCAGGACGCGAGTTATTATAGCCTTGACGCGACAAAACCGAAGCCAGTGAGTACTACGGCTTGCCATATTTTTTATTGCAGGTAGCATGCCGGTTTATTGAGAACAGCCAAGGCAAGGAGGACACGCTCAAAGTACAAATTACACGTTAATATGCGATATGAGACTGCTTCCGTGTCCATATGAAAGAAGCGATGCAATTTTTCACGTTGCCTCGTGCTTGTTGCTCACTCCAAATTTTCAACACGACAACAGCAACCAAGTAAGAACCCACATTCCGATCGCTTAGAGCAATTAGCCATGGCCACGTTATTGCGAACAGGCCTACGAGCTGCCACCCGTGCCTCAGTCGCTCAACAGGCTGCATTAGCACGGTAAATTGTCCACCTGTTTTCTTTTCACCTTTTCAAGCAGGCTGTGGACGTGACTTCATTCAAATTCCACGTTCTAACATTCAATTCATCATTCAATACATTGTTTATTATAGATATGTCTCGTCAACTACTCCCAGAATGCAAGCATCTGCCGCCGAATCTGGCCTCAATTCTTTGAATGTCTTCACGGAAGAAGAAAACATGTTGCGTGAAACTGGTACGATCCATGCTATTAGTTTCGCTGCTCGTACCAAGATACAAGTGCGTCGTTCAGCTTAACAGCTTCACAATTACACCCACAGTCGCCAAATTCGCTCGAGAAGTCATTGGCCCCAAAGTCAAGGAAATGGACGAAAAGGAGAAATTAGATCCAATAGTCTTGAAGGGGCTATTTGACAATGGTGTACGTGTTTCGCTACTTCCCATGTTGTATACCCTGTGCTCGTTCAACACTTGATAGCTTAAAAGGAAACCATTATTTCTTAGCTGATGGGTATCGAGACTGAAGCTGAATACAGTGGATCAAACACTTCATTCACTGCCGCCATCGTCGTCGTCGAAGGTACTAGAAAGCATTTGATGTAATATGTTTGTCGTTTTATTGCTCACGTCTACTTCTGCTACAGAATTGGCCAAAATCGACCCTTCCATCTCAGTTGTCTGCGATGTCCAAAACACATTGGTCAACACCTTGTTCCGTAAATACGGCACTGAGGCTCAAAAGCAAAAGTACCTGACAGCACTTGCAACCGACAAGGTACCACGACATCTTTTTTTGCCTCATCTCTCTTCTGACACAACTTTTCCATATAGGTTGGATGCTTTTGCTTATCGGAAGCTGGATCAGGATCAGATGCTTTCGCTTTGGCCACCAAGGCTACCAAACATGGAGATTATTACACAATCAGTGGTTCAAAAATGTAGACGCAGCAGATTGCAGAAAAAGCGATACGTGTTGTCATATCATGACCTTGTCTTCCTGTAACTGACAAGTCTTCATGGACTTTGCTTAGGTGGATTACCAACTCTGGTGAAGCCGAGATATTCCTCGTGTTTGCCAATGTTGACCCTTCCAAGGGCTACAAGGGAATCACTTGTTTCATTGTTGAGAAGGAGATGGGTGTACAGATTGCTAAAAAGGAATCCAAGGTACACTTGTTGTTCATGAAACAGTGATCCGGTCATGAGATTATGTGCAGCGATCAAATGTTTGCACTCTGATATAGTTGGGCATTCGAGCATCATCCACCTGCGTATTGAACTTTGATGAAATGAAAGTACCCGCTGCGAACGTATTGGGTGAAATCGGTAAAGGATACAAGTACGCCATCGAAATTTTGAATGAAGGACGTATCGGTATTGCTGCTCAAATGTTGGGTTTGGCACAAGGTGCTTTTGATGCTGCAATGCCATACACCTTCCAACGAAAACAATTTGGTCAAGCTATTGGTGACTACCAAGTAAGCAAAAATACGAACTTGGGAAGAACAAAAAACATTGTTGAATCATACTCATTCCTCTCGCACAATAGGGAATGCAACATCAATACGCACAAGTTGCAGTGGAAATCGAAGCTGCCCGTCTCCTGACATATAATGCAGCCCGATTAAAAGAAGAAGGCAAACCTTTCGTAATGGAAGCTGCCATGGCCAAACTCTATGCATCTCAAATCGCCGAAAAGGCTGCCAGTAAGGCATTAGAATGGACTGGTGGTATTGGATTCACTAGGGATATGCCAAGTGAGAAGTTTTACAGGGATTGCAAGATTGGTGCTATCTACGAGGTATGGTGTTGTTGATACGTTTGATTTCCCATATTCAAGCATCTTAAGGAATTTTTTTGCAGGGCACATCGAACATCCAACTAACAACAATCGCCAAGCTCCTGAAACCCAAATACACTACAGCCTAGACGACACTTCTCATTTGTTGAAAATATAAAGTACGCAATAAAGTACACACACACATATCCCTTCTCACAACATGCTTTTGTTCGAAAGCTGTGCATGGTTGAAGAACAAAGCACCTTACGTCACTACAGATGTTGAGCAAACCACTGACAAAGCTTGGCAAAGCTACGTCCTTGATAGGCATATGACCAATACCAATCGGTCAGGAGCTAAATTATTATGCTGTACAAAGTTAAACTACTCCGCATCAAACGGTACAGTTCTCAAAGCTTCAAACTCGGTATGAATTGGTGACTGATGACAAGTATTTCTTTGGCTCATGCATTTTATTGGGATTATAGTCCCGCAAATATGCTATTATTAAAACACTTAATCACCACTAAAGTCGCTAATTACCCCAATATGTTACTGGAATTACGTTTGCGTCAGC